>NC_060890.1:7530654-7815654 GCF_014805685.1 Silurus meridionalis | reverse complement strand
AATTGGTGCATATCAACTCATGCAGCAGCGGGTTAAATAATCACAGTCTAAATTTAGCCTTCAGCATAGCATATTCGGCCGGCGCTTAATTACTCCTTCTCACCTTCCGAGGTCAAAGCGCTTTCTGCATTTTCTTTAAACTCGCTGACGGCAATTAAAAACCACAGTTTCTAAAACGGGAAGCTTTCCAGACTTTTTGTTTGCTGTAACAATGAAGCCCGTGAAAGAAAGGAATGCTCTCAGATTCATTGGCCAAGCCCAAGATGCAAAGCTAAACATTTATTTAAAAAAAAACAACATTTATGCTTTCTATTTAGAGGTGCATTCAGGGTAAAGTCTGCATATGTCCTTAATCATCATTGTCTCGAGAAATAATTCACAATAAAGCAATAAAATCACATATGTAATAGTAACACTGTTTGGATAATTTAATTGACCCATTTAAAATCATTAAAAAAGAGACGATAATACTTGTTTTTAGCATAATTATTGAAAATTAATGATATACCCTTAGAAATTCTTAGATATTTTTTTGACATTTTTACAAAGATGGTTATGTCTTTTTGACTTGAGTAAAATAATAATTATATAATGTATTTTTTATATTGTAGCTATGGAGCATGAGGCAATTTCATACCCTGTTACATTTCCTTGTAGCTATGAATTACGCCTTAATCCTGCAATCAAGAAAACCCCAAAATATTAGGATTTTTTTTTGACATGCATGTTTCATAAATGTTTATTCTACTGATGAGGAAGAAATCGAGAAGAAGATAAGAGTACAATAGACAATCTTCTGGCAATCAGTGAAGCTCTGTACTGATAGATCCTTCTGCAAAAAAAAAAAACAAGAAAAAAAACACCAAATGCATAAAACCATGACAAAGTTTTGTTATCAGGGAATCAGGTTTTGAACGGATTTGAACCTCTCCAGAATTTCCAAATTTTAACGGCAGTCTAGACAGAGCATTCACTAGTGCACGAATGAATCGTGAAACAGTGAAAACTAATAATACTATTTTCCTCTCTTGTCTCATACGGGCCAATCGAATGCAAAGACGCTAATAAATCGGTGTTTGCAAGTACGGTGTTGATTTACAAGGAGAGCAAAACAGGTCTTAATGCAGGGGTGCAACAGCTGGAAAAACAAACCTGAAGCGTACGGTTCTGCAGCTCCCCTTTTTTGGCCCACTTGACATGGCCGTCGAACGCATCGATATTTCCATGGCGAATCGTGCTAGGCTGCTGCAACTCTGTGATCTGGTATGCCACTGACTGGATGGTCCTGTTAGCCAAGGGGAATTTAAGGTCCGTTGCCTATAATGAAGACCTTTTATTCTTTTTACCAGACGTTTTTCTGGGAGTTTTTTTTTCAGACAGCGATCGCCTCGCTTTTATTTCAACCAAATCAAATAGATTGCTTGCTCTGAACACAGGGTATTAAAGGGCACACAATGAAGCTTTGCTGTGACACCACATGGAGAAGACACTGGAATTTATGGTTGGTTTAAAGGTTGTTCTATGGGACTGAATACAGAGAAAATATCATTCAAATTCTCTACCTGATCATTACTTTTTTCATTTGGAGAGCTCTCAAATGCCAACATTTAATGCAGTTTAGCAACTGCAGGTTTTTATTTTTATTTAATTTTAGCTAAATGTTGGTCAGATAAAATGAACTTGAATTCAAAGTTGAATTCAAATGAATTGATTCCAAAAGATTCAGATTTTTTCTTTGTGTTGACTGAATTTATAACAATATAATAATATCATCATATTTCTTTTTTCTGCATATGTAAATCTATCTACAAATAGTTTTACCTGCATGTGATGCATTCATTGTGAGCTCATTGCTTGTGAGTTTACTGAAGGATGATGGGGGGGTCATGAGGTGTAGGGTGAAAAGCCAGGAATCACACTAGTATGCAGCATTTACAGCCGAAATAAACACTGGGCGTCTCGCAAGAGGCCCACCGGAAACTTAACTCGTCTCCCTAGAGGCCTTCCAGAAATATTTCCATGGCTGTCTCAGATGTAGAGGTGATGTGGGATTTCAAAACTCAAAACAGAACAAAAAAAAGTTGAGTCTTGTGGAATGTCAATGCCAATGCAGCGACACAGAGTATGTCAGAAAAACCCCCCAGAAAAGTTAAAAGGGTTTTGGCTGAACGCAGCCTGTGTGTGACCCAAAGAAAGAAAGATTCAGTGTAATTATTACCGCCATTAATAAAGTACGATTGTAATTTCAGTACTATTTGGTGACTAAACAAATATGTCTGGGATGCATGTGTGAGTGCGTTTTGTTTTCTCCAGAGTTCAGGAACATCTGTTCTGTCACATGCGGTGCGCGGAAATAGCTTTTTTCACTGTGTTGTTCGAGACTTGACTACATTCACCTAATGTTTCACAATGCTGCATTCCAAACATCAGTGTTAACTGCTTTAGTGTTATTTGTTAACTTGTGTGTTTACTATTATGCATTACATAATTCACCACGGAGGGCACTGCAAAACAGCTGAGAGTCTGATTATCGCGTGCCCCATTTTGCAAACAGCGCCACCTATGGAGTAAAGAGGTCTGCTGCATGGTGGCCCATTGAATGTAAATTCTATTATAGCTTATAAACAACATAAAATAGCCAGTGTTTAAATTAAAGTAATTTAGTTTCTCCCCTTTCACAGTTGTATATTAGTTGCATGATTTTTGGTAAACAAAGCTCCTGGTTCTGTTCAGTATTAATAATGCTTCCAGGTGCAAAGTAAATCTATAAATCCATTTATGTTGGGGAATTATTTAATTACAGTAGTTATGGTCTGTGATCGAGGCATTATAATCGTATAAATAGGCTGTAGTAAGAATGTAGTAAGCTTAATAATGTCAGTAAAATTTCATTGTGTGTAACCACAAACCGTAAAAAGGTTTAACGCTCTGGAGAACATTGCGTAAGTTGTTATATTTCTCGTAAATAAGTATTTGTGTTTTTAATACTTAAGTTTACTGAACAAAATTACTTTTTTACTTTTTCCTCATGTAAAACTGTATTTTTATTGTTATTGAAGTAATATTTAAGCAGGATGTTCCCTCCACAACTGATTATACTGTATATATACTGTTGGTTATTGTAATCATTGCAGATTTGTTTTTTACAGTATCCCAGTGCAGTACTGAAATGGCATTAAATTAGTTGCACAGCAGACCAAACAGAAGAACAGAACAAGCTCACACTAATTTAATAAAAATTTGTTAGGTGGATAAATTGGATTATCATCTGATTGTAAAGCAAAATCCTTTTTTTGTTCGATACACTGAAGGTCAAAAGTTTGTGGACACCCGACTATAAGATTCCTACGTGCTTTTATAAAATCCCATTTCACATTTAGTCCACATTTGCTGTTACAATAACCTCTATCCTTCTGGAAAGATGTTCCACTAGATTTTGGTGTTCACTAGGGTTGAGGTCAGAGCTCTAAAACAGGCCACTCAAGATCTTCCACTCCAAACTATGTAAATCATATCTTCATGGAGTTTGATTTGTGCACAGGGATATTGTCATGCTGGAACAGGTTTGGGTTTCCTAGTTTAAGTGAAGTCAAATTTCATGTTACTACATCCAGACGTATTCTATACAGTTGTGTGTCTTGTGGTAACAGTTTGGGGAAGAACCACATATAGTTGGAAAAGTCAGGCGTCCCAATATTTTTGCCCACATAATGTATTTATGGTTATACACAAGTATATATATACTCTACACTAAAAAAAATATTATTGACTTCCTTTATGCTGTTTTGTGTTTCTATTGATTCACTGCTTTGATTTATCACTCGTTATGATGCTAATTAGTGTCTGTAGGGCAAATAAAATTTTACACTGTGCTAGATTAAACCTAACTACTCTTAGCATCCAGATTACGACTGACTGACTGACTACACTGTGTACATATTCTTAAATTGAAGTCATTTGCCTTGTGCAACTGGTTCCTATTCTGCAATGCAGCAGTAGCCAGACTCCTGTAATGATTCCTCTCTAATCTGTGCTAGGCAACCAGGCTCTATAACTGACTCCACGTCAGAGATATGTCAGTCTGTCGTTTATTTCACCCTCCTCTCACATTCCAAAAATGCACCTCAAATGAGCTCAAAGTAAACATTGTGTGGATTTTATTTGGACAGATGTGCCTTGTGCCATCATTAACACTTATCAAAAGCAGCTGTGCATGGGGGAGCAGAGAGGTGGGGAGGTGGACTGGTGCATTTTGGAGGTGTATTAGCAGCTCCAGATGCATCTATTTTTAGTGTATTGACTCGGAGTGTGTAAGGGCATCTCCCCACCTGACATACGCTCCTGTGTTAAATCCAATCCAGTGCATTTTTTTATTTAAATCCTATTTGCTCTATGTTGATGTAGGTACAGATGCGATTCTGAATTGCTCTTACAATATAATCTGGTATTTGTCCATAATGAAGGCAGTTATATTTAGTGCACACGACACTTCATATTGTCAGAGTTTAAACGAGTTGAACACTTGAGGCGAATGATGGAAAAATGGACCTCTATGATAATGAACCTTTTCTAATTGTAATAGGTTTCATGTGTGGACTTGAGCTCCCCTTGTGTATTTTACGACTGGATTCTGTTCACAATGTGGTCAAAAGAAAAGAGATTTCAGTGGAACTGAAAAGAAAAATTGGAAGGTCACTGGAAGGGGTTATAAAAGCATTTCTAGTTGGCTTTCATAGTTTCACTTTAACTTTCACCCGTCAATCCTCATGTAACAAATATTTGGATTATTTCTTAATAATTGATTAGTTGGATTATTTAAAATAATTACAATACTACATTACTAACATCGCATAAGATGTACAAGTTCAAGTTTATTTCTATATAGCGCTTTTCACATTGTCTTAAAGCAGCTTTGCTGAATGTAAGAATTATAGAACAAAAAATGTGAATATAAGTGAATTATGTGTATTTATCCCTGATTAGCAAGCGTGGCAAAGAAAAACTCCCTTAGATGGTATGAGGAAGAAACCTTGAGAGGAACCAGACTCAGAAGGGGAACCCATCCTCATTTGAGTGATATAGAGTGTGATTATAAATAAGAAAAAAACTATACAAAATACCAGAGAGTGAGATACTTCATGAGCACCACTGTGTGTGATTATGATTAATGCCTTTTCTACAGTCTAATACAGTCATTTGAAGTTGTGGAACCAGGAGCTCCTGAACATCTCAGAACAGCTTAATATCTGTGATTATTATAGATGCAACAACAACTCCTCCATGCCAGAGCTTTTAAATGATCAATGATGGAGAAAGAGCATATGTAACAACCAGTCATACTCCATAGATGAAACACTTTGGTGCTACATTGATTTTGCTTGCTTTGATGAGAATGGCATCAGTTTTTCAAGATTTAGCAGTTGACAATGCTTGGAATCAAGAAATCGACTCTTTTTGAATCAACTTTAACAATGTTATGTTTTGAACAATGTTAACCGAATGCAAGATATATGAGGTATATACATTTATAAAACAAAATATAACCATGTCGGAATTATTGTTTCACATACAGTGGTTAACATATATAATAAATATAAATGAATATAAAGAATTCAGGCATTAGTAGTAATACACTATTTTACACTATGTCAACAAAAGTGTTGGGATCCTGGACTTTTCTAGCCAAATGTAGTTCTTCGCCAGACTGTTACCATAAAGTTATGTATTAATATAACATTTCTCTTCACTTGAACTAGGAGACCCAAATCTGTTTCAGCTTTATACCTTTGTATACTTTATACTTTATACCTGTGTATACAAAAAGCTTCATGTAGATATGCATGGTTTAGAGTGGAAGATTTGGAGTGGCCTGCTATAGAGCTATAACCATATTGAACAACTATGGGATGAATTGGAACACTGAAAGCACCCCAGACTTTCTCACCCTACATCAGTACCTGACTTAACCTACACCTTTTTGACTGAATAAGATCTCCACAAGCACACTCCAAAACTAGTGGATCTTCCCTAAAGAGTGGAAGTTGTAACAGCAAATGGGGACTAAATGTTGAATGTAATGCAAAAAAATGCATATGAATCTAAAGGTCAGGTGTCCACAAACTTTTGTCAATATAGTCTAGTGTGTAAAGTGTGAAGATTTCAGATATTACATATTTATCCTAATATCTGTAGAGTAACTGTAACAGTAATAAACTGTTGGATTCTTTTGCTCCAGTTGTCTATTTTGGGTTTTCTTTGTATTCTGCACATTATTGTAGAAAAGTGGTCAGGAATTCTTAAATCATCTGTGAGGGAAATCTGAAAGACTTGAAGACTTTTACAAAATGTAAAGACGATCCATCAGAGAACCCTTTAAGAACCCATAAAAGGTTTTTGTGTGTAAATCATTTTCACAATGATGTATTTGATGTCATTAGGAATGCTATGGTCAATTTATGAATATCAGTGTGTACATACTGTAGCTGATGGACTTTTATAGATTTGGGCTAGGGATGTTGTCAGGATCTGCAGTTTGGCTCATGCCTATTTCAGCTGTGGGCAATTTAAGTGCTAGCTTCTCTTGGGGGTAACTTTAATGGCTAGTTCTCTGTTAAAAATATCCAAATATGCAGAAAATGTTTTGCCTTTTTTCTTTTTTAGCGATGCCTTTTACTGATTCGACATGTATGCTTTTGTTTAAAAGTCTGTTATGAATTATATTGTTTTGCACATTTTCAACCCCTAACCTGTGTCCTATTCACCAGATGCCTACCCTAAATTTGGATATGACTAACCCTAGTCATCTGAATAGTTTTTTTTTAGATCCTGGTGTACCTCAATTCTATCCAGGAACTATTTCAGAAAATGTGTTTATTGGCGTTGAGGGTGGGGCACTGGAGTGGTAGGTAGTGTTCTGGACTCACATTTTCTGAATAGAGTGCTCAATCAAAAACTACATTTTAGCATGTTCTCCATTTGTCTGCCTGGTGCTCACCTGGATTCTCAACTTTCTCTTATTTCTCAAAAACATGTAGTTTTGTGATTTGGCAACTCTAAATTACCTAACATCATTCTCACATTTGCTGTAACTAGCTTTGCAGTATTTGCTTAACCTTCCAGAGAACAGCATCTCCAATCATCCAATTTGAACATTTAAAGCAATCATAGAGAGCCGTTTCTATGTCATATACTTCCAGTCATGTGTGATGACTTGAAGTAGATCAGCAAAAGAATAGACAGGGTTCAGAATATTACAGTATATTGCTTTGTATGACATGTAGCCAGGGCTCAACAGGCATTAAACCCATTTCATATTGCACAGGAAGTCTGAGCTTCTCTAATTATTTGCCAGTAGCCAGATGTTGGCAGGGCTAGAAGTGGTGTAGCTTTACATCTGACCTAGCCTACTATTGTTTTTAGTATGCACCAACTGCAGAATAGTTTTTCGGCCCGTCATTTATGTGAGGGTTTGTGAAAGGTTTACCTGAGAATAAGAGCTAAGCTCAATAAGGCATAATAGGAAAATTAAGATGCAGTTAATGGCCAAAAAGTCAAAATTAGCCCCTTCTGTATTGTTATAACAGGGTTTTTGTTGGGTTTTAAAAAGTCTAACAAAGCCTAAAATTTTAGGCTTTAAAAGTCTTAAATTTGCTGTTCTAGGTCTTAAATAATTGTAAAAAGGTTTAATTTTCCAATGTCTATGTCAGCACAAAAATTTCTTTCTTCTTCTTCCTCTTCTTCTTCTTCTTCTTCTTCTTCTTCCTCTTTTTTTTTTTTGGCTTCTCCAATTTGCTAGTTCAAATATAATTCTCTGTATTGTGACTACAAAATGAGACCAATATGCAACAGCCAATCAGCTTTCTGTTATTAATGTAAATCTCTATTGATTAGTACCACAGACGTAAAACAGACCTTTTTGCAATGAGGAAGTGCAAGTTTAGCGATATTTGGATTGAAATACATTAATTTAAGGGCTTGGTTAAGGCCAGTTGCTAGCTACATATTTGTGATTGTTTTTGATGTTGTGATATAGGACTTACATGTTATTCTTAATGGTCATTTAAAATGTCTTAAAAAGTATTACATTTGACTTGGCAAAACCTGCAGAAACCCTATAAAATATTATCAATTCCAACACATCCTCAACTACATGAGCATTAATGAGGTCAGGCTCTGATTTTAGGAAAAAAAAGTTCAGGCTGCAGTTCATCCTAAAGGTGTTCAGGACTGGGCTCTATGTAGGCTATCATTTTTTGAGGAAGATTCACATATGGGTGTGATGGCCAGGTCCAGCCTTTTGGCCATATAGTGCATAAATGGATATTTCCATGCAACCATTGCAAACTATGCTAAAAACAATAAACACTTAATAGATGTTCATCTGCTTCTAGGCTAGATATGTCCTAAGTATAAAGTATAAAACCATGTCCTAAGTATAAAGAATGATTTAGGAAGTGTGTAAACGCATCACTGGCTCAGAGTTAGATCACTGTCGGACTGACTGACTCTAAAATCTATAGCAGAATTCAAAAAATTTGTCTGTGATCTAAGAATTCGAATAGGTTGGGTCATGCAACATGAAACTGTAAAGTGAGTGAAGCACTGTGCAGTAAATCAACAACAGAACAATGTAAATTTTTATGTATTCTTTGCTTGGCTCAGTGTCCTGACTGCAATCCCAGTCAAGTGGTGTGAACACTGGTGTGATCCAAAGCAGGCCTAACAGGATTTACAAAAAAACATGAACTAAACCGAAGCACTTTTGACCAGAAGAATGGAAAAATACTTACTAAACACATTCCAACTGATCAACAGCTACCGAAAGCATGTGGCTGATTTTAGTGTCAATAAAGTGGGTTTCATTTGTTGATTTATATTTACTACATAGTATGCGCAGTCATTTCATGAATATTTGGCCTTGATTAATGTTACAATAAGATGTTACAATAAAATGTTACTATAATCATTCGATGACATTCATGCAGCAAATGCTGAAATCTTCCCAGACGTCTCACATCTTCATGAATTGTGATATGACTCTTGAGCCGGTTGCTACGTGATTATGCGGACCGTCTGACTGGTGCCTGGAGATACTCTCTTTCGGCAAGCTTTGTTTTTGTAATTGTATAAAAACCGCCAGCTACTTTCCAGCGCCCTATTATACCCAATTCAAGATCATGCCTGTCAAGGACAGAGCGGCGAGAAGAATTATGGCTAAATAATGTAAAGTGAGAGATCTTTCATTCATGTAATCCTACTACTTACACCACAGAGAATTAGCCCCTCGATACGAAACTGGCCATTTAATACATAGCTGTTTTTGTTTTTTTTTTGCTTTTCTCCCAAGTTTCTCTTGCACCACAGTGCAAACAGAGAAACCTCTAGTGAGCACTTGAGATCGACCACAGAAAAGGGTTGCATTACATGCAGTTAAACCAAGGTCAGTAGTGGCTAACTAATAGTCTGTCATTTGACCAGTGCACGACAAGCAGCCGGAGCCGCATTCAAGCATGCTCCCTTTTCAGGATCCACCTAATCGCAGCGAACTGTTGTTCTGCAGGATTTTGCGGTGCAGGAATCCGCCTCTGTGTCGCGTAGCAATTCGGCATCTCCTTTTTTTTTTTTCTCGTTGCTTTTGGCAAGTAAAAGCCATCATTATGAAATGAATGTTTCAATCCTGTGGCTGCAGTAGACACGATGGAGGTCTTTTCAGCATGAAATGATGCCTTTCCTTTATACTCCTCTCTTAATTTTAATTTGCTGGTTGCCATTGTGACTTCTATTTTCAAAGTGCTTGCTGATAGATAGGATGAGCTTAGATGCTCTATTTGTGGACCGCGCAGCACACAATGTAATTTGTGCACATTTCTCACCACAGAATACAGAATTGTGAAGATGGAACCCCTGTTAACCATATGTTAATGGAGCTGGCATTATGCATAGAGGTGGAGCTAGAGAAGACTGTACTCTACATTTAAGTGCAAGTGTGAAAATTGTATAATACATAATGAATGAGTAATGGAAACTTAGCTAACATGGCAAGATTCTGTTCGGCATCAGGGGCTCAGAACGGCTAGTCATAATGACAGAAATAAACTCTCGGCTTTTGCTAAAACTGCGGCTCAGCAACGTCTATATAACACTACCAAATAACCTTCAGACCCGACGGATAAAAAGCAGGAACACAGAAGGATGCAATTATCTTGCTGTTTCTTTGAAGTAAAGTAGTCTTTTGAATTTTCGGTAACTACACCCATAACAATGTGACACAGCGGAAACCCAAGGTAAGATGTTAACTTGCAGCTTCAGATTAGTGATGTCAACTTTTCACCCTTTGTTTTGCAGATCCGCATATCAAAGTAAGTGGGAAAAGAGACGATGTGAAAGAAGCTAAGGAGAAGATCATGTCTGTCCTTGATACTAAGGTGAGCCATGCAAACAGTGATTCCCAGTAAATCATAATTTAAATACCATCATAATAGCTTTTTTTTATTTGTTATTAATGAGAGCAAATTTTATGGACAAAGGTTTTTGGGCACCTGGCCATAAGATTGGTATGTGCTTTTTGAATATCCCATACCACACGCATAACCTCCAATATTTTGGGGAGATGTTTCATTAGATTTTTGAGTGCTTGTGGTGATTTGTTCTCTTTCAACCACAGTTGTGTTAGTAAAGTCTGGGGTGCAGTTAGTGTTCCAATTCATTCAAAAGCTGTTCAGTAGGGTTGAGGCCAGCTCTCTACAGCAGGCCACTCAAGATCTTTCTCTCCAAACCTTGTATATCATATGTGCATGGAACTGTCTTTGTGCACAGGAGTATTGTCATGCTGAAACAGGTTTAGTCCTTATAGTTCAAGTTAAGGGAAAATTTAAATCTAACACATCCAAAGACATCCTATACAATGGAAACCTTTTTTCATATAGTGTGCATCATTTGTACCCCTTCAACAGTATTTGTCTTTAATAACTGTTCCAGATAAACGGATAAAAGTAAATGCTCATTTATACATCACAGATAAGGGAACGTGTTTTTGATCTATTTTACATCATTTTATATACATATGCTATTCTTCAATAGTGTGTTGCTTAACAATTATATAATAATAATAATAATAATAATAATAATTGATAATTTTAATAATAATAATGATGATGATAACTGATAGTAATAATTCAGAAACTGATCCAAAATGCTTGTTATACAATATAACAATGAAAACACAGTAAAACACTGAAGATTTCTGCTAGGCGATGTTTATTTAACAATTATTGAAGGACTCTCATTAGCTTGTAAACACCATGGGTTTCCAACACGGTCATCTTATCATTTACATTACGGTAGCTATGGTCATTTCCACACCATAATCACTTTTCTCATAATAATAATAATTGTAAGGGTTAAGAAATCACTGGTAGAAGAAAATTATATACAGAAATGATTTTAAATATACCATTTATGAGTAGAATGCTTTTTTAGAATAAGTTTATACTAAATACTAAGTTTATATCTTTAATTAGTTTTTTTCTCTATTATTATTTTAGCTCTTACAGCTGGCGATAGAAACAGATGTGCACCACCCAGAATCCTTACACACTGTGTATACTATCCCAGTGTTAGATTTAATCACAGTAATCTGATGTCCTGTTATACATTAGAAATAAGCTTTCTACTCTTCAGTACAAAGGTTGGCACTTTGCTGTTTTAAGACCCCTGCTGGTGTACACATAGTTCAAAGGTCTTTCTTAGCCAGTGACCAGTGACCCCGCACACAGCAGTAACCCTCGGATTCCACTGGCCAATGGAACAGAGCTAGGCGTCATTCCTTGGTTAGATAATAACTCGCAGAGGGAGATCGGAGCTTTTCTGTGATAATAACATCTGCAGAGCATTCCATCACTACAGGAGGGTGACCTTTGAGGAAGAGCAAGGGAGCTCAGCTGTCTTGTATATTGATATATATTTGTGTCCCCTCTTACATTTTGTTTGCAATCTAGGAACAGCTCCAGGTGATACAATTTGGACTAAATAGTTTTCTCATCTGACTAGAATCTGACCCATACTCATAAAAGATGTCTGAACCAAACTTATGAAGATATCAATTACATGTACTATATTACGAGTAACACGAGGTGTCTCCTAAGTGGAAACGGGACACACTTATCAAAACAAAAAAATAGGTTTGTCATGCCTACTATATAGTATAATATGTCCAAATTGTCTCTCTAATACTAATGTATAATATAAAGTATTAGTTGTAGCCTGTGTAGATACACTTTCACAGACTGTATAACAGATTATGCTTTTACAGTGGTCATATAACTTGGCCGAAAAGGGTTTCTTTCAGACTGTAAGTCATTAGAAAATGAAGAGAGGCCAGCTTAGGCTGTAGAATTATGAAGCGATGGTTCTGGCAGGTGATTTCACAAATCACAGGCAATACATTATCAGCATTGATAAATAATACTTTTGTGAAGTATTATGAACATGAACTTGGACGGTCATTCACTCAGTCGTGCTGATTTTCCTCGCAAAAATGCTTTTGAAAAAGAATCAAAAAAGTTTATATTGATATCAGAGAATGCACTAATCAAAGTACAAACTGCACATTAATACAAGTAACAGAACTGTTTCTTTTCTTTTTTTTAGCAAAGGGGTTACAACTTGATATTTAGCGTTCAGCAAAGAACAATAGAAAGAAATTGCGAATGCAGCTGTGTACATGTCTCTATGTGTATGTGGGTGTATTAGTTTGCCTGGTTTTATTCATGTTAGTAGTGAAACCTTTTGAAATAATGTATTGGTCAACCTTAATAGATTCATTGTTGAGTTAGTGATCATACATTATATTTAGCTAGCACTTTTCTTTATACTATTTTTTACATTTAAAGAAGGGACCCTGAATCCTGTAAGTAAGAGGCTGTAGTAACACTATTGGAAATTCAAGATTCAAGAGTTCATTGCCATATGTACAGGATATACTCTGTTACACCATTCTTACTTTGTGAATCCTGCAGCAGGCTGTGATATAAATTATAAAGGACATGGGGGAATTACAAAAGTGCACAAAAAGGGGGAATATGTGCATATATAAAGCGTGCAGTGTATAATGTGAACATGTGAATGTAAATATACATAGAAGGTTTTCATTGTAATTACAAATAAGTTTTCATTGTGCAATGTTAGTTAGGAAGACCTGCATGTGCAAAGTCCTGCAGTTGTTTTTCACATTGTAAAGTATATGTGTGTATTTCCATTAGCCTATCCCATTGTAATAATCCTTGCCAAAAAAAAAAAATTATTATCATGTCACTGTATAAAGTGTGAGGTTTTTATTGGCAGCAGAACAATTTTAAAGTTCGTGTTCGGATTGCTTTACTTAATAAACATAATCGGAGAAGAATTTTTTATTGATTTCAGAAGATCTTATTAAACTGCTACACTACTGAATTCTTGCTTCCATGATGAAGATCTCAAAGATATAGGAAGAAATACTTAAGCACTTGGATTAACGCTTTTTTTAAGAACCTATACTGGGTATTTGTCTTGTTTTGTCTGTAACATGTAAAAAACTTTTGGACTGCATTAATACAATACTAGAATCCAGAGCGCTACGTTGTTTTGTTAGCTTTGGTTAGCGAAGATACCATGTGCAGAGAGGACAGAAAAGGCAAGCCTGAATCGTACCAGGAAACTATGACTCACTCCTGGAGCTCATAGATCTATATCAGCATTATAGTGACAGTTTTATTGCTAGTCTTAGTCATCACGGCTTCCATAACATTAGTGAAATTATGGTCCACGTTACCAATGCATTAGTGACACATTTATTTGCTATATTCATGCAGAGCAACCGCGTGACTTTGAAAATGGACGTTTCGCACACCGAACACTCGCACGTCATTGGCAAAGGAGGCAACAACATCAAGAAGGTGATGGAGGATACGGGCTGCCACATCCACTTTCCTGACTCCAACCGTAACAACCAGGCAGAGAAGAGCAACCAGGTCAGATCTTATGTGTAATTTTACTAAATTACAAATTGTGCACTGAAATGTTATGTTCAATATTTTATTTTAGAACACTCAAAATAATTCATTGTAAGACATTGTTTTTGTTTGCGAAAAAAGAGAAAAAAACGGTTTGCATTTAACTATCACTCATAAATCTTAGTTTGAGCCACCATTTTGCTGCAGTAACAGTTGTGATTTATGGTTTGTGGTGTGCAAATTTTATATAGTGCCACAGATACTCAGTAGGACTGAGACCAAGACCTTGACTTAGCCACTGTCAGACAGTTACCTTTATGTTCTTAAACCACTACAATTTAGATTTGGCTTTGAACTTGGAATGGGACACAGGCTTCAGTTTTTAGCAGACTAAAGCAGGTTCTTTAGCAGTAATTCCTTGTGTGCATATACACACATACATTATCTATCTATCTATCTATCTATCTATCTATCTATCTATCTATCTATCTATCTATCTATCTATCTATCGATCGATCGATCTATCGATCTATCGATCTATCCACACACACACACACACACACACACACACACACATATATATAGAGTTCCTGCTAATAATGGTGCTTGTTAACATTGAATATATGCTAATAATGTGCCTATAGCGTTTACTCTGACAAATATATAACTTTCATTGGCCACCTTGATCGCTTTTCTTAATTAGTCCAATTATGCACACAGCTTTTTCCCCCTGATGTTTCATTGCTAAGTCTCTGATATTGGTATGCTGCATCCAATTCCTTTATCATTTCATGAATCTAGTATTGATCTTTAGTTTGGCCCCACCATTGTAAATTAAATCACTTGCATTTGAATCCACCTAAACATGCCATCTCCTATATAATTCTAGTCATGTTTTTAACTTGTGTGAGTGAATGTATCAGGAATTTTATCAGCATGCTCTCGGAAATCGCATTACATGCTTTCATCCTCAAGTGGTATGAAAGTCAATTGGAAGTACATTTAAGCATCTACTCCATTCTGTAATGTTCCTAGATACATCTAGAGCAGCACAATTTAATTAGTGGCCCTTGAGTCAAGTTTTACTGGGCCTTTGATTATTTCCAGATGACTCAATGTAATTAAAACAATATTTAGTATGCATTAAGGGCTTTTCACACAACAAGAAGCAATCATTTAGGGTGTACAGATAAAGAGTTGCGAAAGGAGCAGTGTTGCATGCAAGACACTTTGAACGCATGTACCCCAGTGGACGGCTAACAAAATCTTTTGACACAGTCACTGAAGAGTTGCATAGTTCATTTTTCACTCAGCTTCTAAAATATTGTTGGCTGAGTCACATTTGAAGTCTGTATTAATGCGTCTGCATTGAAGCCAATAACATTACCTTAAATCTTTGTTCATTATGTTGCTTAGCGACCAAATGTTGCTTAGATTGTTATTAATAATAAATTAAATTACCTATTTATCACTGATTTAATAACCGTGTTGTTTCCATGTCCGAAACGGCCTGAGCCATGATAAAAATCAACGTATCAAATGACCTCATAGTTAAATGATTTATTAAATCACTCTCAATAATGTGACATAATAAATAGCTTATAAGCCTTTAATTCTATTGTTGAATAAAAAAAAAAATATGTTTCTCATTTGGTAAAAATAAGGAATGAAGATTTGGTCTAATATATACAGTGAGGAAAATAAGTATTTGAACACCCTGCTATTTTGCAAGTTCTCCCACTTAGAAATCATGGAGGGGTCTAAAATTGTCATCGTAGGTGCATGTCCACTGTGAGAGACATAATCTAAAAAAAAAATTATTTATTTGTATGATACAGCTGCAAATAAGTATTTGAACACCTGAGAAAGTCAATGTTAATATTTGATACCGTAACCTTTGTTTGCAATTACAGAGGTCAAACGTTTCCTGTAGTTTTTCACCAGGTTTGCACACACTGCAGGAGGATTTTGGCCTCCTCCACACAGATCTTCTCTAGATCAGTCAGGTTTCTGGCCTGTCGCTGAGAAACACGGAGTTTGAGCTCCCTCCAAAGATTCTCTATTGGGTTTAGGTCTGGAGACTGGCTAGGCCACGCCAGAACCTTGATATGCTTCTTACAGAGCCACTCCTTGGTTATCCTGGCTGTGTGCTTCGAGTCATTGTCATGTTGGAAGACCCAGCCTCGACCCATCTTCAATACTCTAACTGGGGGAAGGAAGTTGTTCTCCAAAATCTCACAATACATGACCCCGGTCATCCTCTCCTTAATACAGTGCAGTCACCCTGTCCCATGTACAGAAAAACACCCCCAAAAAACACCCCCAAAGCATGATGCTACCACCCCCATGCTTCACAGTAGGGATGGTGTTCTTGGGATGGTATTCATCATTCTTCTTCCTCCAAAAACTTTTAGTGGAATTATGACCAAAAGGTTCTATTTTGGTCTCATCTGACCACATGACTTTCTCCCATGACTCCTCTGGATCATCCAAATGGTCATTGGCAAACTTAAGACGTGACTGGACATGTGCTGGTTTAAGCAGGGGAACCTTCCGTGCCATGCATGATTTCAAACCATGACGTCTTAGTGTATTACCAACAGTAACCTTGGAAACGGTGGTCCCAGCTCTTTTCAGGTCATTGACCAGCTCCTCCCGTGTAGTTCTGGACTGATTTCTCACCTTCCTTAGGATCATTGAAACCCCACGAGGTGAGATCTTGCATGGAGCCCCAGTCCGAGGGAGATTGACAGTCATGTTTAACTTCTTCCATTTTCTAATGATTGCTCCAACAGTGGACCTTTTTTCACCATGCTGTTAGGCAATTTCAACGTAGCCCTTTCCAGCCTTGTGGAGGTGTACAATTTTGTCTCTGGTGTCTTTGGACAGCTCTTTGGTCTTGGCCATGTTAGTAGTTGGATTCTTACTGATTGTATGGGGTGGACAGGTGTCTTTATGCAGATAACGACCTCAAACAGGTGCATCTAATTTAGGATAATAAATGTAGTGGAGGTGGACATTTTAAAGGCAGACTAAGAGGTCTTTGAGGGTCAGAATTCTAGCTGATAGACAGGTGTTCAATACTTATTTGCAGCTGTATTATACAAATAAATAGTTTAAAAATCATATATTGTGATTTCTGGATTTTTTTTTTCACAGTGGACATGCACCAATTTCACAATTTCAGACCCCTCCATGATTTCAAAGTGGGAGAACTTGCAAAATAGCAGGGTGTTCAAATACTTATTTTCCTCACTGTATATATATATATATATATATATATATATATATATATATATATATATATATATATATATATATATATATATATATATATATGCAAATGTTTTCATGTGATTTTTTCATCTGGCTGTTACAGTGTTTCTCAGTTGCTTTGGAACATTTCACCAATCATCCTTAGTATTTGCAAACCAGTAAGTGTATTTCTCAGAACAATGTGTACAAACAGCACAACACATTGGATCCCTAGTTAATCTCTCAAAAGTAAGTAGTTGTGTCAATGAACAAATCATTGCCTTCAAAATGACAAGTCCTTTTGTCATTGTTTACAAACAAGATCAGCAAAATGCAAGGCATGTTGTCAGTTTGACGGCTCATGGCTTCAGTATGTCCTGATATAAACTACGGTTTGGGTTACAGTGATTGGAAATGCACAAGGCTGAATTTCTTCTGTTTGGCATCTACAGTATGAATTTCCACAGCATGAATGTATTTATTTGATTTTATATATGGTTTATATTTATTTCAAGAGACCGGACAGTATTAACACTTTTACTGTAATAGTGTCCGTTCATTCCTCAGTTCTTCATCCATTTTTAGAAAGTGCAACAATTTTTTTCAGAAATTTTGCTCTGTCACCAATTGATGGTTCACGAGATTCACCTTTGACCTGTTTTAGAGAACTAGTTTATTATTGGTTGATTCAATGCCGTTCACTCGCCTTCATTAGTAAAATTCAAGATTCATCTGCACGATTCATCAATTCAACCATTTTGACCATTTTGCATTCAATGATTTATACAATGAACTGATGCCGAGATGTTTTGGGGATTAAGACTATTTGGGTGACAACTAATAATGTAGGATACAGCAGACAATTGTACACAATCAATTACATAAAAGTACTAAAGCATTGGCAGTTTATTCAAAGTGACGAGACATGCTATTATGGTATGCACAAGTGACTACATGATGTGGAGATTGAACAAGTAGCTTTGAGATTTTCATTTCTGATCTGAGAAACGCTCCAAAGCAACTGAGAAAAACTGTAAACATACTTTCAGCTAAGTGCAAGTGGGATGTGCATAGCAGAGCTTCTGGTGATTGAGCTTTGCAGTATCCTCAGTGGGATGCCATAATGGTGCAGCAGGGCGCATCACCAAATCCCAGCTTCAGTGTACTCTACAGGGCTGTTGTCTCGCAGAATTTTATATAACGCCCTTTCATGATTTCATAGGTTTCTTTCAGGTTCTTAAAGCATGCCACTGAATTGCCACCAATAGAAATGTCTGAATGCATGCGTACATGTACACAGTGCAGTTAAGAAATGTGTTGGCCCCCTCACACGACTGATTACTTCTGCAGTAAGATCCAGGCTTTTGGTTTTTCACCAACCATAACAATTGATGGCGAGGCTCTTGTTTATGTAATTTCAAGAGATGCAGTATTTCATTATGACAACACATGTTTCATCTTAAAGGAGACTCCCGGAATGCTAAACATGCCACGCTGTGTCTCCACTTTCGTTAAAAAAACGTCTGATGCTCCAGATTATTTGTCCCTAGTTACACTCATCTCTGTTTATTAGGTAATCACTTTGGTCAACTCAGAGCCGATGGTCAAAATGCTAAACAAACAGGGTGTTAGATTTGTTCAGGGACCTAGTACACACTCATGCACTGAACAAGTGTGTGGTAATGGAAATTTTTTGTCTCCGTCTCTATAGGTGTCCATTGCAGGCCAGCCCGGAGGAGTGGAGGCAGCCCGGGCCAGAATCAGGGTATGTAAAAAACACTGGACAGTGGCTCGTAAATACTTTATAGCTACTTATGTGTGAGCTCTGCATGAAAACACATGGTTATTCCTTTCAGCCTTCCCTGAACACTTTGGTAATAGCATTCCAACATGCTGTTCTGGTCAGTGGATGAATGTTTGTGAGTGGAAGTCATGCGTTGTTGGGGGCAGATCGTGTTGACATGTATAACACATAAAATTGTATGTATATATATATATATATATATATATATATATATATATATATATATATATATATATATATATATATATATTTTTAATCCTGCATTCCTCTGTGAGAAAAGGAAACGCATCTGTATTGAGACTTAAATTGCTGCCCCCTGCTGGTGATATATTAACAGACATGTTTTTTGTCACAGTAGTTTTTAGTCCTCATCCTGGAATAACCTTGTTCTTTAGTGTTTTTACAGTTACCCAAGATACCCAAGATCAACCCAAAGAAAATAATTTTACTTACTAACTAATCAGCACAAAATAAGCATACATGGGAAAATGGCACAATATATGTCATACATGAGATTTAAATAGATATGCATTGTTTTTTGGTGGATGGATAAAAAAATATGGTGAAAACAGGGCAGGAGATTTGACACCCTCTGATGTAAAACACATGGCAATGACCCTGAGCTGTGCTGTTAAAAATTGTAAGCCTGTCTCCTGGGCTATTTGGCTGAGTGTTTTTGCTGCTCTGGTTCGATTCAATGAAACCCGGGTCTTTTCCTCTGGTTACAAGCCTACCGAGGTTCTTCCTAACAAAAAAATAAACACAAAACAAGCTCGAACAAGACCAGATCTGCTGTCTTTGGGATTTTGTACAGAAACTGAGCCCCAATTAATTGTAGGTTTTTACACCAGAAATGGTAGCAAAGCCTTTTACCATTTATAAAGTAATTTGTAAGAAATGAGCACCTAGCCAGGAAGTCCAAGTGTGGGTTTTGAGTATAAGCAAAGCAATGTGGGTGAAACGTATACTTGGGAATGAAAGACCAACAAGCCGCTAGCTTTCTCTTTCTTTCTCTCACTCTCTGCCTCTCTCGCTCGCCATCTTTCTCGCGTGACTTATGCCGCTGGAAATTCCACTCCTGACCACTCCAATCATCTCCACTTTTCCCCCCTTTTACTTTTGGTCTTTGAAGGAGTGCCTGCCTTAGTTTTTCTCATTTGTCTTGACAGCTAGTGGACAGCACGAAGAGAGATGGAGTGCGTTTGGCTGACCAATTTAAGTAGTAGACTGAAAGTTTTAAGTTTTGCTTTCTCTTTTCCTGCCAACGTGAGGCCAGAGTTCTGCAGGCTGATATTATTATATCATTAAATTAATATTCATAAACTTTCAGGAAGGCTCTGTTACAATCCCGAGAAGCGTTTTCTTCTTGCTGTAGTTGTCTTTGCATGAAATACCAGCAAGATTAACCAGAACCCATGCGTCTTACTGGCAGTCAGAGATTTAAACTGTTATTTTAATGCTTCAGTGAGATTAGGCGATTAAAAAATTAGCCTTGCATTCTGCCGAGTCCGTTCTTTTATGAGGAGCCAGGATCTTTCTTTACAAATATGCAGAAAACCGAATGCATTACAGTTAGTAATACTCATTTAAAACCGATCCTTCCTTTCCGAGTAAAAAGTCATATATTTGATGCTTTTATGAACAAAATCAGAACCTGTGTACTGGTTTTAAGCCCCATGGGAATAAGAAAATTGTAAGCTTACATTGACCGAAGGAATGTTCAATCGTAAGCACTTTGTCCACGACTGCTACTGATGTTTCTGCTCAGCCTGATGGATGGAGGCTTTTACATTTTAAGGGGAAGTTCCTTCCTTTACCACATCTAAAGGAGTTCACAAGGCCTTTCATTTTGGCCCCTGGTACAGAATGTGAGTGCACGCGCAGGCCCTGTCACATATGGGACTAATCAAGGGTGCATTTTGTCTGACTGGTCGCTCTTTGTTTACCATTTAATCCTAGGAGCATGTGAAGGATCAAAATTGTAGATGACGGTAATATGGAGCAATGTTTTTGCTCATGATTTGTGTGTGTGTGTGCTATGACTTGTTTTTCTAGAGTCCTTTGTAACATGCATTTATGACCGCAGGAATTTAGCTAAAAAAATAAAAACTCTCATTCTTTTGAGCATTTAAAACAGCGGTTTTGGGTGTGGCTTTGGCGAAGGTCACGCATCACCAATGATGGCGCCAAACAGTTCATTCCTGTGTACACTGATCAGCAAATATCAAATATCCCAGATAGATCATTTTTTGGTTTGTTTTTTAAAGGAGCTGCTGCCTCTGGTGTTAATGTTCGAGCTGCCGGTCATAGTACAGCTGAACCCTGATCCCAGTTCTCCGGCCATCCAGCACATCTCTCAGACATACAACATCTCTGTGGCCTTCAAACAGCGTTCTAGGCTCTACGGTGCTACTGGAGTTGTAAGGGGCTCCCAAAACAACATTGCAGCTGTGAAGGTATGCAAAACAGACACTTTTAGAGACTGAAAATCATTTTTTTCAACCCACACAGGTATTAAACTAAAACTTCAGATGCATTGTAATAAAAAAGCTAAAGGTCCAAGCTAGACACACTTTTTGTGAAAGTTCACGGGTGCAGGTAAATATGGCCGCAGTCTGTGTGCTTTGTGATGGGAAGTTCCAAAGGTTAGTATTGGAATTGGAGCCTGATCTGTTATTCTTGATTATTCTATCAAGCCCAATGTTCCTCCTGAAGCCAGACATTGAGAAAGAAGATTCTAGGTCAGCCCTGAGAAGGCTACAGTGAAAAATATGTGCTAAGTGCTATGGAGGTCATACAAATTCAAAAAAACAAATGCTTCTGCATGCAGTAAATAGGAGCCAAATAGGCCTTTATGCTGTTTACCTCTTCTTCCTGTCCAACAAGTGACCAATAAAAATTCTAGATCATTCCAGGAGGTTAAAAGAACATCTCATATTATTACAGGAAATAAAATTTTGCATGCATAATAGTGTGAATGTAATTTTTTTGAACAGTACAACTTTTTAGTAGAATTTATAATAATTTATTAGTATAATTAATATTAATAAATATAATATATTGATTTTATGAGTAGGTCATATACAGGAACTTGCAGGACAGATGCTCTAAATTTTTTGCAAGGAATCTCAGTATCAGTCAGTACATTTTTCACTGCTGGACAATTTTCTGGACAAAGGAGTTAAAACTTTTTTTTTTCTGTAACTTCATCATTTTTTGTCTTTTCAACAGGAGTGTAGTTATATAAATCTCAAAATGCTTCTGCATGCAGTTAATGGCATCCAAATAGGCCACAGAATATGCTGTTGACCTCTTTTTTCTGACCAACAACTGACCAATAAAAAATTCTTTCAAAAAATCTTTCATATACAGTTGCATCTCAATCAATTAGAATATTATTAAAAAGTTGATTTATTTTAGTAATTCAATACAAATAGGGAATATTATATTATAAAAATTCATCACACACAGACTGATATATTTCATGTGTTTTTTGGTGATTATGCTAATGATACAGCTAATGAAAACCCAAAATTCAATATCTCAGAAAATGTTTATCTTGTGAAAAAGTTAATATTGGAGACACGTGGTGTCACACTCTAATCAGCTAATTAAATCCATACACCTGCAAAGGTTTCCTGAGCCTTTAAATGGAGTCTCAGTCTGGTTCAGGCTACACAATCATGGGGAAAGACTGCTGACTTGACAGTTGTCCAGAAGACGATCATTGACACCCTGCACCCTACCAACTATTGAGTGCATATACAGTAAATAAACATACTTTCCTAAAGGCCAACAATTCACAAAAATAGTTTTTTTGATTGGTCTTATGAAGTACTCAAATTTTTTTAGATAGTACATTGGTGTGTGTGTGTGTGTGTGTGTGTGTGTGTGTGTGTGTGTGTGTGTGATGAATCTATATAATATACGAGTTTACTTTTAATGATATTCAAATTTATTAGGATGCACCTGTATATGTTATATGATCTTATATTATTACAGGATTACAAAAAATATTTCGTTTTTTCTGTAACATGACAAAGTGCATAATTTTTTGTCTTATCAGCGAATAAAAGGTGCTTGTGAAAGAAACACAGAAACAAACTAGTTATAGGATTAGATGTAACCATGAATAGATAAAAACGTTATTTATTAAAGAAATTACAAAACGAAACCTTTGGCAAGTTGAAGTAGAATTAGCTGAATAACACACTCCCGGCCATGATGCTATATGAATTGAAACCACGTTTGGGTGATGGCGATTGTATTACATCACAAATCCATTTTTTTTTTCATTAAAGAGAGTTAAAGCTATCCAGTTCTTTGCTGTTTAGTTGCTGCTGATACAGGTAGGTCTGAGGAAAGCCACTGGAGAACCTGACTGATCTTTTCAGTGTTCTTTGTGGTTGTGCTGCAGAGGGGAACAGCCATGTTGCTGGAGCACTTAGCTGGAAGCCTGGCGAGTGCCATTTCCGTGAGCACACAGCTGGACATCGCTCCTCAGCACCACCTTGCCATGATGGGCCGCAACGGCAGCAACATCAAGCACATCATGCAGAGAACCGGCGCTCAAGTGCACTTCCCTGATCCGAACTGCCCACAAAAAAAGTCCACCGTCTACATCCAGGGCACCATTGATTCTGTATGCCTGGCACGCCAGTACCTCATGGTAAAAAAAACAAAAAAAATTTTTTTTTTTCCTGTTTTCTTATGTTCTGCTTTCAGGTTTTTTATTTACACTAACCAGGCATAACCTTATTGCCACCAATCAGGCATAACATTATGACCACCTGCCTAATATTGTGTTGGTCCCCCTTTTGCTGCCAAAACAGTCCTGACCCTTTGAGCATAAACAGCATTAACTTCTTCAACAATTTGAGCTACAGGAGCTCGTCTGTTGGATCACGGACCAGCCTTCACTCCCCATATGCATCAATGAGCCCCGGTCGCCCATGAGCCTGTTGCTGGTTCACCACTGTTCCTTGCTTGGACCAGTGGTAGATATTGACCACTGCAGACCAGCAACACCCCACAAGAGCTGCAGTTTTGGAGATGCTCTGACCAAGTCGTCTAGCCATCACAATTTGGCCCTTGTAAAAACTCGCTCAAATCCTTACTGTTGCCCATTTTTCCTGCTTCTAGAACAAAATGTTCACTTGCTGCCTAATATATCCCACCCACTGACAGGTGCCATGATAAGGAGATAATCAGTGTTATTTACTTCACTCGTCATAATGTTACAATGTCATAATTTTATGCCTGGTTGGTGTATATATTTCTATACTTTTTCTGTCTCTTTTCCTTCTCTTTTGCTGTGTAAGAAAAACTCTTTAGCTGTCACTTTGTGTTGCAGTGTTCTTCAGATGTCTGGGCCCTCAGGTCAGCTTAGTAAGATATCCTGTAGTAGAAGAAAGAATAAGGCTCCATTAATGGGTGGTCAGTGAGAATGAGAGTGGGGGTGGCAGCACACAGAGCAAAAAAAGAAGAGAAATAGCATAAACATAGGATCCTCGTTCAGGAACACACAAGTAGAGAATGTTCCCTTTGCGCTTTGTGGGAAAACAAAGCCATTGCAGCACAGAGAAGCCTCATCTCTTCTTAGCTATGCAGCTCTCCGCCCAATAACACTCTCTTGTATTATTAGATAGTATTTGAGCTGATACAATTATAGCAACATACAAAAATGTTTTTTTAATATATTTTGTGCACTATAACATTTCTGTTATGTATCTATTATAAAATATATAAAAGTTTGCCTTAATTATGTGCCAGTGGGCCAATTAAATTCCTTCTTTCAACAGGAGACATTTTAAGAAAGCAGCTTTATAAAAATTTAGATTTCCATTGAGTAAGCCAAAGATGACAACAGTAAGGGAAAAATACATGAGACATCATGAAGCAACCTTGAACCACATTCCAAGAGAACTCATCCTCTTCCTCTTGGTGTTCTGTCACACAACTAGTGTGATTTATAAATCATTAAGGTATACAGATGTAAAAGACTCAAGACAAACAGCACTTAGGTTGTTGAAAGGATATTTGTTATTAACATCAGGGTCTTTTTGCAATCGCTATTTAGTGCTTTGACTAATCTGTGGATCGATGCTGAAGATTAATATCTATTTTAATATTTTAAAAGCGAATTACAGGATGCACCTGTATACTTACTATACCTGAATACTTATATACAGGTGATTTATTTTATTTTATTTTATTTTATTTTAATTTGCAAAAATTTCAAACACACTTCTTTCCTATGAGGGAAATGTTTGTAGAATTTTGTGGAAAAATAATGAATTTAATCCATTTTGGAATAAGACTGTAAGAAAATGTGGAAAAAGTGAAGCGCGGTGAATACTTTCCAGATGCTCTCTAAGTGCAATCTTACAATATACTGGTGAAGTTATAGACTGGAGGCTCAAAGGGAGAGCAATTTATTAACATAGCAGCAGAAGATACGAGGTCAAAACCTTTTTATCAATCACATCCTCAAATAATTGAGTCCAACATCTCTGTTTAGATCTTTGGGAAGTTTGGTGAGTGTATTAAAAGCATAAAGCTAAAGGTTCTAGAGCATTCTCAGTGGTTCCAGAGTGCCCGCTGGGCTTGTTGAGTTTATACGCAATGTGAGTTTCCTCAATGCTGTACCTGCTGATGTTGTTCTTCTCCACATGAGAACGAGAGGGTGGATCCCAGTACAATAACTGTAGCTTTGGTACTTTAGGATGTGAGCCAAGTATTTATTGGGGCACTTAAAGTTCCAGTGATTTAAAACTGTGTTGAAAGTTGCTTTCCATTCGTTCTTTCTCACTGTCTGGTGGTGTGTGTTTGTGTGTGTACTTGGATATGGGTGTGACACAGGGCTGCCTACCGCTGGTCCTGATGTTTGATATTAAAGAAGACGTTGCAGTAGATCCACAGTGCGTCACATCTCTCATGGAACAGCTGGATGTTTTTATCAGTGTTAAACCCAAACCCAAACAGCCTAGCAAGGTAAACACACACACACACACACACTGTCAAGGCTGTAAAAAGTTATAACCCATAACCTGTAAAGGAATCAGTAGTTCTGATCTAATCTCAGGCTGGATTAGTGTAACAATGCACCGTATGGCAGGCACATGTATGTAAAAGTAGCATGTGGTTTTAACTCGAGAATCTGGGCATAGAAAGCTTTTCTCAGCATTCATTTTCATATCCTTGCTCACAGTCAGACAACGAAACAGGATCTCGTGTTTTTCCACGACCGGCTCCGTTCTAAATCAGCAGACTGCAAATCGCCATTTCAGCGTATAACTCCAAATGATATGCTGATTAGCCTGTTTGTTATTCCATTTCTTGAAAGGCCCTCTATTTTAAAAGTACTACTTTTGAATAATGCTTAGGGTGGGCAACAAGTTCATTCTGCATACAGTATATGAGTTCAGGATGATCAGGCACACTCATGTAAGCTAGCCTTCCTTTCCATAATCATTTTTATATATTTGATTAGCTGGAACGATGCAAGGCATGGTTCTCGTTACAGTCTTTATGGAACGTTTTGGTTCATTCACGCAATTTTCCACATCAAGGACAGTCAGTCAGCCATATCCATTTCCAGTATATCCAGTATTTTTCAAATATTTATATTTTTTCAGCTATTTGGTTTTCTGCATAATATACATTGATTGTGTAAAACGACAAAATAGTGTACAGCAAAACAACAAAAATATTCATTAAAGTTTAATAAAAAAAAGTTTTTTAGGATTTTAGGACATCAGTGACTCCATGTTGCTTTTATAACTGTTATAGTCAGTGATAGTGAAGAGTGTGGAGAGGAATGCCCTGAACATGTATGAAGCCCGTCGCTATCTACTGGGCCTAGACAGCAGCGGAGTGTGTGTGTCCATCTCCACCTCCTCCAACAGTAGTAGTAGCAGCAGCAGCCCTCCGTCTACCCTGACCCCGACTCTCAGCTGCCCCGTTGGCATCGATATACTCACCTCTGCCAGCTTAGGGCTCACCAGCTTGGGTAAGTGATGCATAATTTTTTTTCCCCTTTAATTAAGTATATAGTGCTGTGCAAAGGTTTTAGGCAGGTGTGAGAAAAAGCTATATGTAAGAATGCTTTAAAAATAATGTTAATAGTTTGTTTGTTTTTATCAATAAACAAAACGGAAAGTAAATGAACAGAAGAGAAATCAAAATAAAACCAATATTTGGTGTGAGCACCCGTTGCCTGCAATCAGCATAAATTTGTCTAGGTACACTTGCACACAGTTATTGAAGGAACCCGGCAGGTAGGTTGTTCCAATCATCTTGGAAAGCTAACTACAGATCATCTGTTGATGTAGGCTGCCTCAAATCATTCTGTCTCTTCATGTAATCCCAGACAGACTTAATGAAGTTAAGATCAGGCCTCTGTGTGAGCTAAACAATTACTTTCAGGGCTTGAAAGGAGCCTGCCTGATAGTATTGCCAGATGGATAAGAACAGTATCTGCCTGTATTACTCAGCATTGAGGACACCGTTAATCCTGACCAAATTTCCAACTCATTTTGCAGAAATGCACCCCCAAACTTGCAAGGAACCTCCATCATGCTTTACTTTTTCCTGCAAAAACTAATTTTACCGCTCTCTACCCCTTCAGCAAACAACTTGCTTTGTGCTACAGCCAAATTGTTCAAATTTTCACTCATCAGTCCAGAGCACCTGCTGCCATTTTTCTGCAGCCCAGTTTCTATGGCTTTTTGGAAGCCTTTTCTGGCCAGACTTCTCCACAGAGTAGATGTTTATACCTGGGTCCCACTGGTTTCTACCATTTTGTTGATGGCACTGTGGGACATTTTGTGATTTCAAAGGGAAATAAACATAATGTGTCCTTCATCTGCTACATAAAGTTTCCTTGGCCGACCACTGCGTCTACTGTCCTTAACGCTGCCCTTTTGGCGGTTTTCTCGTGCTTTTTCGAAATAGCTTAAACAGCACATCTTGAAATCACAGTCTGCTTCTAAATCTTTGAAAGAGACTTTGCTGATGCAGTATAACTACCCTGTGTCTTGTTTTGCCATTGTGTATGTCCTGTGACATAAAGAAGCAGATTTTTGCTGTTCTTCACTCAATTTACATTTACATTTACATTTGCGGCATTTAGCAGACGCCCTTATCCAGAGCGACGTACAAACGTGCTTTAAATCTCTAGTAATAAATAAATCTACACTGGTACGCAAGATTACAAACTCAATATAACTATAACTCGAATTCTACAAACTTGGAAAGTGCTAATGTAGGTATTTTAGGAAGAGGTAGGTCTTCAGTCGTCGCTTAAAGATAATCAGGGACTCTGCTGTACGGACATCTAGGGGAAGTTCATTCCACCACCTCGGTGCCAGAACAGAGAAGAGCCTTGAATTGTACTTACCTCTCATTCTGAGAGAAGGTGGTACCAGTCGAGCAGTGCTGGAGGATCTCAGACAGCGTGGTGCAGTGCGAGATGTGATGAGGTCACTGAGGTAAGATGGTGCTGGTCCATTGTTGGCCTTGTAGGCAAGCATCAGTGTTTTGAATCTGATACGTGCAGCTACTGGAAGCCAGTGAAGGGAGTGCAGCAGTGGGGTGGTGTGGGAAAACTTGGGCTGATTGAACACAAGTCGTGCAGCTGCATTTTGGATCATTTGCAGTGGACGAATAGCGTTCAGGGGGAGACCTGCCAGCAGAGAGTTGCAGTAGTCAAGTCTTGAAATGACAAGAGACTGAACAAGCACCTGGGCAGCCTGTATGGACAGAAATGGTCGAATCCTTCGGATGTTATAGAGAAGAAATCGACAAGAACGAGCAACATTAGCGACATGTGGGAAAAAAGACAGTTCATTTTCAAGCCTCTTGCACAGCTGTTTCTGTTTTAGTAATGACTGGGTTTCAACCTACATATGAAATTGATGATCATTAGCACCTGCCTGGTATAATTGGTTACTTGATGCTTGTCTTACAAAAGTGTAAAAAGTGTACACATTTTGCAAAATTAAGATTTTAAAGCCGCATTTAAGATTTTTCTTCTGTTCTCTCACTTTTGTAACTTTTAAATGACCTTTTTTTTTCTTACAATTTGCATTTTGTAAATTGAATAAACATTTTTGAAAGCATTCTTACTTTACAACATTTCTTAACACCTGCCTAAAACACATTACATACTGTATATCTACAGATGTTATTTATTTATTTATTTATTTATACGAAAATCCAGCAGATTTTGAGGGGTCCACAGAGTAAACAGTTGCTGAAGAGTGATGAATATTAGATTTTATTTATCAATCTTTTATCAAAGTTGTGATCTTTGTAGAATAAAGATTTTATTTTGTTCCAGGTGCACAAGTCTTGCGAACGCTGATTTTTGAAAATGATGATAAGAAAAATAAATGACAATCACTTAATAATTACAAAATTGCATTTTAAGCCAAGCTGATATATATTTAGTGCCAGCCACAAAACTCTATAAAAGGCAAAGCTCACAGAGCTGTAAACAGCAAAATGATGACTAAATAGCGAAAGAGCATCCTAAGTGCGGTGTGTGATAAATCTTCCACTAATGGAAATCAGCTATTGCATCATGTCAGCGACCAGATGCACAGACCTACTCGGCTCCTTTTATAGGAGGCCATTTCTTTTGTCCTAATTAAAAAGTCTCATTGGATTAAATTTATGGGTTTGTGGATTCACATTACAGACTGTCCTTTGTATAAGTTGGTTTCACAAACCCAAAAGGTCTTGTAGGATACAATCAATTTGCAGAACTAACTGGATTTTAATGAATGCTACTTACAAGAATACATTTCATAATTAATCCTTCATGTCCATGTGTTGTTAGCAAAGGACAGACTTTATTGCTTATAGTTATATTTTATATCCATATTACAGGTCTGCTTGGTCCTACAGCTGCTTCTCTGAGTGCTCCATCCACCCCCAACTCTATCCTTAATGCCCTTAATAGCTCCATCAGTCCCCTGCATGTCCCTTCATCTGGAACACCCAGTCCTACTCTTTGGTCCAACTCACTGGCCAGTCCGACCAGCACACCAGGTGAGAGAAACGCACACATGTGCACGCACACACACACACACACACACACACACACACTCACTCACTTTTTCATCTGCTTGGTGATCTTGGAGCTTGGACTATATTTCATTGGACTTTTATTTTATTTTTTATAACTTGGGCACACTATACAGCTTCATTCACACTAACAAAATGTATGTTAGCTAAGATAGCCAGCTGCCCCCCGTGTTACAAGCTAAGTGGTTAGCTTAGATTATGCTACGTCTTCACCAGTACCTTTTTTGCTTTAAGTAACATGCTATTTTTACAACCAAGCTAGCAAACAAGCTTCTACATAAAGATATGTAGATTAAACCACAAATCAGCAGGTTACTTAACAATTCATTATTATGCTATGTAAAGCACTAGCCAAAGTGACTAGGAAACTGCCAAACATTAAGTTAATTATTACATTTCATAAAAGAATATATGAATAGACTCAAATAGTGTACCTTTCTATGTGCAAATAGCTTTTTTTTTTTGTCTTATTCATAAACTTTTATTGACAGTATAAAAGCATATAGTATTTTAAAGAATAACAAGAAATAAAATGTACATAATTCACCATTTTTGCCAACTCTTATTAATACTAACTAATAATTTTTTAGAATCAGAATATATTACTGATCCCATAGGTTGAAATTGCTTAATGCAGTTAAGGACACATTAACTTTGTTTGGCACAGGCACTATGAGGCTAATGTAACGATGTCATGGATGTCAACTTCATCTAAAATCTTTTGTGCATGCTTATACAGCCAATAACTTTTGTTTTATAGGACACAAATTACAGTGCATCCAGAAAGTATTCACAGCGCTTCACTTCCTTTGTTACAGCCTAATTCCAAAATGGATACAATTTATTACAAATGAAAAAGGAAAAGAAATACGTGCCTAAGTATTCACAGCTGTTGCGCAATACTTTGTTGACGCACCATTGGCACCAATTACAGTCAAGTCTTTTCTGAGTGTGATGCTTCAAGCCTGGTACACCTATTTTTGTGCAGTTTCTTCCATTCTTTTTTGCAGAACCTCTCAAGCTGCATCAGGCTGGGCTATTTCCGGATGCACTATAAGAACAATTGTTTGTGGATGGCTGACAATAAGATTCATATGTGCTTTCTGAACAACTAATTCCACATTTAATCCCAATGGTGGTTGGTTTTCCTAGGTTGGAGTGAAAGAACTCAAGTGTCCTGCATGGTACTGAGTCCTGACCACAACCTCAATGCTGTTTTGTCTGAATAAGCATACGTCCCTACAGGCGTGCTCATAAAATTTTAAGGAAACCTTCTGAGATGTTTGGAGGATATTATTATACATCTGGAACAATATGTTAAAAAGCTCATATTATTGTGATGGTCAGGTGTCTACAAACCTTTTAGCGTTTTAAAGATTTTTTTTTCTGCCAAAACCTCTAGGTTTTTCATCACCCTTGATGATCCATCCAGCCACTCAGGCCACACTGACCAACATCCTGCTCCAGAGTTACACACAGAATACACCATCTCCTCCACCTGGCCTTGCCCCAATAGATCCACAGGTCAATGGAGTCACAGACTGCAACAAGGTTGTATCCTCCCTGGTGACATAGCCTCAACAGTTTCCTGCTAGCTGTTAGACTAGAAAAGAATTAAAAGAAATAATTAAAATACTTATGTCATTTGAATGAAATGAGCATGCACTGAAATGGATTTGCATCTGTTTTGTGCTGTAGACCTCTATGTACAGCAGAATGTCCACTTCCTCACTGGCTGACAAAGTTCTGAATGCGGCACATGGAGATTCTGTCCAGGATGCCAGTTCCCACTGTCCATCAAAAACACTGTCCAGCAAGTCCAGTCAGGATCGAGGTACTTTCATACTGGAGTAAATATGCTGTAGTATGAACATAACAAGGTTTAGCATACTCACATATTTATTGCTTTAGGCTTTAATACACTTTTTTGGTTCAGTAAGCAGATGTTTTATTTGGCACATACTACATACATTGTATGTATGTATATTTCAGAATGGTAGCATGGAAATGATTGTATATATAAAGTGTATGTTTAAATTTTTATACTTGCATTATTATTGTTTAAAGGCAACACATTGAGTAGTCGAATCTCCTGGAAGAAATGTGTTCTTTTAGTTGTGTTAGCTGTGAAGTAGTTACAAGTTACACATTTTTTTTCTGCCAATTCTCATGTTATTCAGGAATAAATGTGGTGAATTGCTTGATTGGCACTAACCCCCTGACCTTCTTCAGATTATAATTGGATTGTATTGACTTTGGCTAGTTCATTTATGTATTAATATGAGTTCGGCTTCCAAATGGTTAAGCCATGCTTTCCTGAAGGCCAAGCATTTCCGTATTCCTGCATTGTAACCAGTAAGATGTGTTTAAGTTGGCTGAACTTCTAAACGCCAGGAAAAGGGTATGGTTTCTGTCCCTCACTCGGTCTAGGAGTCAAATTAAACTAGAGTTTCCTGTCTTTGGTGAGCAGTGAGGCTGTAATTAGGGTAGTCGACTCAGATTCCTTTATGCCAAGAGTAGTCATGCTATACGTTTGTTAACCAAAGATGTTTGTCATTTGGCTCAGAGGTGTGTGTGTGTGTGTGTGTGTGTGTGTTTGATTCAGGATCTGATACTTTTGTGGAGGTGGGCATGCCACGGAGCCCCTCACACTCGGGCAGCAGCAGTGAACTAAAGCAGATGCTGACCTCGTGTAAAACCGCCTCAGGCAAGAGGCAGGCTGTGGAGTTACTTCAGGGCACAAAGAACTCTCATTTACAGTATGTTCTCACATCCTTATGCACACAATATCAGCTGCTACATACACTGATACTTTGATTTTGAGAGTATTTACAGTATACTAGAGACTGGAATCACTTATGTTATCTGGATGTTTTTTTGGTTGTAGTTAAGTTGTCATCATTATATAACAAATAACATCTTACAAAGAACTTACAAAGAAAAACTACTTTTTCTGTTCTCTTTCCCTCTTGCTATACTGCTCTTTACTTCTTTTACAGTTCAGACTGTTTGCTTTCTGATTCGGACTCTAGTGTGTCTGAGAGTCCTGTGGCAGATAAACGGGCTCCGGGCAGTGAGAGGGCGGCCGAACGAGCTGCCCAGCAAAACTCTGAACGCATTCGTCTCCCGCCGCAGTCATCTTTCACTAACATGCAGGTATTCCAAAAGGTTCTTTTTTATGTTTTTTATCTTCAGTTACCAGACCCACTGTGACTACAACATCAGTCAAAGTGCTCAGGATATATACTCCAGGTCTGCACCCGGAATCTTTATGCTAAATCTTTTTCAGTGAGTCATGCTGCATAGGTTTGAGTGGAACCGGGTTCACTTTTTTTTCTGAAACCAGTGTAAAGTAAACTGTCCATAAGTGTATGCTAAATATGTGTGACAGAATGAGGCAGTGTTTAGTTTGTGCCTTTGCTTTCCTGTAAAGCAAGCTGGCAGGTTATATAGGATGACCATCTTCTTCTCCCGATATGCTAAACACTCTTTGATTCTGTTTTTCTCTCCAGGCATTTGATTATGAGCAGAAGAAGTTGCTGGCAACCAAAGGTATGTGGTTGACAAACTTGATCTCTTTTGAAGGGTTGGTATCCTGCCTATGAATTCTGTTCATCCCCAATTTCCTGTCTCCGGTTTCCTCCAACGTTCCAAAACCATGCCAGTTGTTTTACCAATGACTCTAGTAGTTACACCAAATTGCCACTTGCTGTGAATGACTGTGTTATTTATGGTGCCATAAGATGGACTGGCATACAACCAGTGTGATAGCCCAACCCTGATTGGGATGAAGCGATCACTGACGTGTTTAAGTCCAGTGTGGAATTAGAATCAAAGGGGCTGAATTTCCAAGGACAAAATATATTACAGGGTTTAGCATGTCATTACAATCTTGGTTTGTTTTAGAATAAAACTCCTGCAATTCTGCTACAATAAACAAGATTTGTAATAAGCTTTTTTTCCATTTCTTGCGTTGCTCCGGCTTTGACGATGCCAAATATTAAACTAAAAGCGTGTAATAGATATTGGCTACGTGAAATAGATATTGTTGTTTTCACATATTTTTTAAAGGCATGTCTACAAAAGTACATTGTACATTTTTAATTATGCCAAGGAGTTCTAAAAAAGATCTGTGGTGTTATGCTTTTTTCAGCCATGCTAAAGAAGCCGGTAGTGACGGAGGTGCGGACCCCAACAAACACATGGAGCGGCTTGGGTTTCTCCAAGTCCATGCCTGCGGAAACCATTAAAGAGCTGCGCAGGGCCAACCATGTGTCCTACAAGCCTACTATGTCCACTACCTATGAGGTGAGACATGTTCTTCTCATGGTGATTCAGGGGATGGGCTTTTCCATTTCTAGAGTCAAGCCTTATGTTTTTGGTGGAATGCACACTTGTCGATCTCAGATACCTTAGGTAAATACATAAATAGAATATATTCGGGACCTTTTCCAGAGTGTTCATTGGTATCAGTTCATGATCTGGTACAGTTTGTTCAGAGTTAATGCTTGCTACTGTAATTTAGAGTTGAGGTAAATCTTTCAGATGTGCTTAGATTTTCACAAGCACAGCCAGTAAGGGAAGCTTGTGGCTACAGTGAGCAGTGGTGATATAGCATGTGTGTCATGGCAGGGAACTCCTCTGTCACTATCACGCTCCAACAGCAGAGAAGGAATAGGAAGTGGCAGCGACTCGGACAACTGGAGGGAGAGGAACGGGAGCGGGCTCCCGTCACACAGCGATTTTCCAACGCCCATCAGTCCCAAGAGAAAGCAGAACAAGTCAGGTGAGCTGGTCAGCAAGGCAGTAGAAATTACATGAAGCTGCAGTCCTGCTGTCTTGCTTCAAGACAGCTGATGTAGCTTGAAATGTGGACTATTTTTGCAGTGACAAGAAAACAAATTGTCCTGGCTAACAAAAACCTTTGGTTCGGTTGATTTAAATGCAGACATATTAGCAGGTTTGAATAAAACGGGCCTAATTTTTGTTTTTTGCAGTAGAACACTATCTGAGCAGCAGCAACTACACGGACTGCATCTCCTCAGTGACTGGGAGTAATGGCTGTAACCTCAGCTCCTCTCTAAAAGGCTCTGACCTGCCAGAGCTTTTCAGCAAGCTGGGCCTAGGGAAGTATACAGATGTCTTCCAGCAACAAGAGGTACTGGCTCAGAAAATAAATTATTTCTAAAAATTGCGTCTCATACTATCAGATAGGGGTTGATGGCACAAGAAAAAATATTTTCCCATAGAGGAAAGTTAAATGCCCAGCTGGTTCATGTTTTATTCCACATCTAATATTGTTGGCATGTAATCAGATTTCTGAAGGCTTCTCCAAAGCAATTCTTTCCAATTTGAGATGATGAATTTTAATCCTCTGGTCTAAGTAAATGAAAATCCATACTGTGAATTTATTATGTAAGCTCCTACATGGTCAAAGAGACAGTTTTTTTCTGCTTTACAGATTGACCTGCAGACGTTCCTCACACTGACCGATCAGGACTTGAAGGAGCTGGGCATCACCACATTCGGAGCACGTCGAAAAATGCTGCTGGCCATCTCAGGTTAGTTTTTTTGTTGTAATTATTCTAACTGATTAAAAACATTCAGAGTCTCAGAAGACCCAGCCATGATTTAGATTAAAAGTGGATGAATGCATGCATGGATGGAGCTGTCAGATACTTACACACGTCAGGCCCCATTTCACTGTCCATACTAATATCAAACAAGACCCTTTTGAGTTTGTTCCCAAGTTTATACAGCATTTGGTTTGCACAAAAGTTGCACAAATGATTGCAATCAACTTGGAACATAGATGCGGCAAAACTCGCCCACAACAGACAACAGCATTTTACAATTTGACATTGCTGTTTCCTTTAATGCTGATGATCCCCCGAAGGAGAAAAAAACACAGAGTCTAGATCTGAGGCTAGCTCAATATCCTTCGTTTTTTTCAGTGTTAATACTTGTTATATATGGCCAATGCTGATATGGTAGTAAACTTCAGAGCTTGGAGGTACAAAGAGGACAAGTCAGTTTGTGCTGAGGACAGGAAATGCCTGTGGACCAGTGTTTATTTCTTCTGCTGAGGTCCTGAACAGGTCAGAAATGTAGTGTAGTCTGGGTTTATGGACTGTGGTACTCAGAGATCATCCTCCCTCACTTTTTGTGTCCTCTGTAAGGAAACAAATACATTACATGGAGCTCGGGATCTGTCAAACATGTAGCTTAAAAGATCAACAGTGCTTATTGCGTATTGGATGAATGGATGGATGGATGGATGGATGGATGGATGGATGGATGGATGGATGGATAGATAGATAGATAGATAGATAGATAGATAGATAGATAGATAGATAGATAGATGGATGGATGGATGGATGGATGGATGGATGGATGGATGGATGGATGGATGGATGGATAGATAGATAGATAGATAGATAGATAGATAGATAGATAGATAGATTAGACAGATTAGACAGATTAAATAAATTTGAACATCCTATTCCACATTTAGTGCCCATAAGCTGTTTGGAGGTCACTCTGGTAACTGGACCTCACGTCTTATTAATATATTATTACAAGCAAATTTCGAACTTTGTTATGTAATGAATGTATCCAGGCTGAACAACCAGTATATATAAATATAACACAAGCAAAGAAAAGATGATGATGATCAGGTGATCAGGAATGTCTCAGTCTCAATCATGTTTACATCACTTATGCCCTGCTTATTGTTACCTTCATAGGCTAGTTTACATCTGTGGTGCCATGAAATGATACACCAGTGGTAGATTGAAAAATCAATGACAACAAATAAGTTGATGGGCTGAAAGCGGTGCACAATCTTCTTTTTCTTCTTTCGGCTGCTCCCATTAGGGGTCGCCCCACAGCGGATCATCCGTCTCCATACCACCCTGTCCTCTACATCTGCCTCTTTCACACCAACTACCTGCATGTCTTCCCTCATCACATCCATGAACCTCCTCCTTGGCCTTCCTCTTTTCCTCCTACCTGGTGGCTCCATCCTCAGCATTCTTCTACCAATATAATTCATGTCCCTCCTCTGCACATGTCCAAACCATCTCAATCTCGCCTCCCTCACCTTGTCACCAAAACATCCCTCTAATAAATTCATTTCTAATCCTGTCCATCCTCGTCACTCCCAACGAAAACATCTTCAGCTCTGCTACCTCCAGCTCCACCTCCTGTTTTTTATTCAATGCCACTGTCTCTAATCCATACAACATTGCAGGTCTCACCACAGTCCTATAAACTTTCCCTTTCATTCTTGCTGATACCCTTCTATCACAAATCACTCCTGTCACTCTTCTCCACCCACTCCATCCTGCCTGCACTCTCTTCTTTACTTCTTTAACACACTCTCCATTACTTTGCACTGTTGACCCCAGGTACCTGAACTCCTCCACCTTCTCCAGCTCTTCTCCCTGCAACCCCATCACTCCACTGCCCTCCCTCTCATTCACACACATGTATTCTGTCTTTCTCCTACTGACTTTCATTCCTCTTCTCTCCAGCGCATATCTCCACCTCTCCAGGCTCTTCTCAACCTGCTCCCTACTCTCACCACAAATCACAATATCATCCGCAAACATCATAGTCAGGAGACTCCTGTCTGACCTCGTCCGTCAACCTGTCCATCACCACTGCAAACAGGAAAGGGCTCAGGGCCGATCCTTGATGCAGTCCAACCTTCACCCTGAACCAGTCTGTCGTACCTACTGCACAATTTACTGCCGTCACACTGTCGTCATTCATGTCCTGCACCACCCTCACATACTTCTCTGACACACCTGACTTCCTCATACAATACCACAACTCCTCTCTTGGCACTCTGTCATCGCTTTCTCTAAATCCACAAATACACAATGCAATTCCTTCGGACCTTCTCTATACTTCTCCATCAACATCCTCAAAGCAAATAAGGCATCTGTGGTGCTCTTCCTCGGCATGAAACCATACTGTTGCTCACAGATGGTCACCTCTTCTCTCAGTCTGGCTTCCACTACTCTTTCCCATAACTTCATGGTGTGACTGATCAACTTAATTCCCCTGTAGTTACTGCAGGTCTGCACATCTCCTTTATGCTTAAAGATCGGTACCAGCACACTCCTTCTCCATTCCTCAGGCATCTTCTCACCTTCCAAAATCCTGTTAAACAATCTGGTTAAAACTCCACTGCCATCTCTCCCAAACATCTCCATGCTTCTACTGGTATGTCATCTGGTCCAACCGACTTTCCACGTTTCATCCTCTTAATCGCTGCTCTCACTTCCTCATTACTAATCCTATCTACATCCTGCTTCACCAACTCCACATCATCCAACCTTCTCTCTCTGATTTTCCTCATTCATCAGCTGCTCAAAATACTCCCTCCACCTTCTCAACACACTCTCCTCACTAGTCAACACATTTCCTCTCCATCCTTTACTGCTCTAACTTGCAGTACATCCTTCCAGCTCGGTCCCTCTGCCTGGCCAATCGGAATAAATCCTTTTCTCCTTCCTTAGTGTCCAACCTCTCATACAGCTCCTCATATGCCTTTTCCTTGGCTTTCACCACATCCCACATCCATCTTTACCTGCTGCCACATCTCCTTGTACTCCTGCCTACTTTTCTCATCACTCTGTCTATCCCACTTCTGTTTTGCCAACCTCTTTCTCCTTATGCTCTCCTGCACTTCCTCATTCCACCACCACGTCTCCCTGTCTTGCTTTCTATTTCCAGATGTCACACCAAGTACTTTTCTAGCTGCCTCCCTCATCACTCCTGCAGTAGTTGCCCAATCATCCAACACCTCTTCAACACCACCGAGCCTCTGTCTGACCTCTTCCCTGAACCTCACACTACACTCTTCCTCCTTCAGTTTCCACCATCTTATTCTTCTTTCAGTCCTCACTCTCCTCCTCTTCTTCTTCGCCTCCAAAACCATCCTACAGACCACCATCTGATGCTGTCTAGCTACACTGTCCCCTGCCAACACCTTACAGTCTCCAATCTCCTTCAGGTTGCATCTCCTGCATAGCACATAGTCCACCTGTGTGCACCTTCCCCCACTCTTATATATCACCCTATGATCCTCCTTCTTCTTAAAATATGTATTCACCACTGCCATTTCCATCCTTTTAGCAAAATCTACCACCATCTGCCCTTCCACATTCCTCTCCTTAAAACCATACCTACCCATCACCTCCTCATCACCTCTGTTCCTTCACCTACATGCCCATTAAAGTCTGCCCCAATCACCAATCGTTCTTTCCTTGGTACACCATCTAACACTTCATCTAATTCACTCCAGAATCTTTCCTTCTCCTCCATCTCACAGCCAACTTGTGGAGCATAGGCACTGATGACATTTATCATCATCCTTCAACTTCGACCTTCACGATCATCACCCTATCAGAAACTCTCTTCACCTCCACTACACTCTTACTGTACTCTTCCTTCAGAATCACCCCTACACGATTTCTCTTTCCATCCACACCATGATAAAACAGTTTAAACCCACCTCCAATGTTCCTGGCCTTACTCCCTTTCCACTCGGTCTCCTGAACACACAACATATCTACCTTTCTCCTCTCCATCATATCAGCTATCTCTCTCCCTTTACCCGTCATAGTACCAACATTTGAAGTACCAACCCGAACCTCCACTCTCCTACACTGCTCCTTTCCCTGATGTCTCTGTAGACATCTTCCTCCTCTCTTTCTCCTCCTTCAGCCAACAGTAGAGTAGCCCAATTTCCACCAGTACCCTGTCGGCTAACGATACCTGTGGCGGTCGTTGTTAACCCGGGCCTCGACCGATCCGGTATGAAATTCTCATTTGTGATCCGCATATTTGATTTGGCACACGTTTTACGCTGGATGCCGTTTCTAACGCAACCCTCCCCATTTACCTGGGCTTGAGACTGGCACTAAGAGTGCACTGGCTTGTGCATCCATAATGGCTGGGTTGAAAGTGGAACACAATGCTAGAAAAAAATATTGGTCATGTCACCAATAGCCTGGTTTGAAAATGTAAGACGTAGAAAGTACAGATAGTTGTGTGAAAATGTAATGAGAGAAAGGAAAAAGTTGTCAGAAAAATAAATATTACTGATAAAAAAACATTTCATGCTAATTCATCTACAGACATCTAATACAATTGTGTGCCTCTTACATTGTGGTAACAGTTTAGTGAAGAACCACATATAGCTGGAAAAGTCAGGTTTTCCAATACTGCTGTCCATATATAAGAATAGTGCAAAAAAAAAAGATAGAAGAAAACACAAAAATTGCGAATTGATATGAGAGCATCAACCCAGGCAGCATTCTCAGTGTCAGCATTTCCAGCATTAGTAAATAATCTTACTAACACCTTCTACTGCTGATGTATTTTACAGACCTGAACAAGAACCGAAGGAAACTCTTTGAGCCGCCCAACATCCGGTCCTCATTCCTGGAGGGGGGCGCCAGCGGGCGTCTGCCGCGCCAGTACCATGCCGAAATTGCCAGCGTGAGTGGGCGCTGGTGAGTGCTGGTCCACCCACCCTTGTGTTACTGTTACACAGACAGCCTTAACTGCACAAAGCCATTCCTGATGCTTTAATAAACAGTATATACTGGACCAAACTCTAGGAATCAGTGCCAAAAATAAAAGGTCTTTGGAAAGAAGGTTGAGGACTTTGGAGGACTTGTGTAAATGTTGATAACTGTGTAAAATATGGTTCTCTATGCAGTATGGTACTTGTGTGGAAATGAAGGGAATCCTGAAGGATTCATGAAGCTCCTGCACTGTTATTGTATAAGGAGCTATCTGTGTACTTAGTTCATGGGTTTTTTTAATTTATATCCTTGTCTTAGACTTGTGTCATACTAATTCTTTGCACTTTAAGAGTACTAAATACTTTGCCTATGGGCTGATTCCTCTTAATCCGCCCTACAAGATGTGCATGGAGCGTATATAGCACTTACATCATGGTTGTTTTATTTTTTAGCTTTTTTTGCAATGCATCAGAACTCTGTTTACTCATCAATTTCATTCAAGCAATATAGTTTTAGGTCTTTTTTGTTTAGCTGGCACAAGGACAAAGAACCTCTCTGATTATCTCTGATTATCACCAACCATCCTCAGGCCAGAGGTGTGCATCGGGACTAGGACCGCCGCTAAAAAAGGTCTCAAATGATTTTACTCAGTAATCCTCTATGTAAAATCTTACTAGGCACAAACAAAGTACCAAGCAGTACCACAGCATTGCCTTTCATTTAGAAGTTTTTTGGAATGTCATGTTCCAAGAACAGTAGTGTATTTAACATGGATTTGGCAACCATGCAAAAAGGTATTTGCACTAGTTAGTGTAGTGCAGGAAACAACGAATTGCTCATTTATTTATATTTCGAAAAACGTCAAGTTAATCTGAAAATATCTAAAAACAGACAGCAGTGCCATTATATAAGGTTTAGCCATTGCATTTGTTGCACAAAAATGGCTATGGTGATACTAAAATTGCCTAAAAAAATGATTTTGTACTTTTGTTTTAGAAAAAAAGTAGCGGTCAGATCAAACATGAATAAAATTCTCCCAGTGAAAACATGAATTCACTGAAGGGGAAAGGACGGTGGACATGCATTTGCTCTTGGCAGTGGTTGTTTTCCTGTCATGTTTTAGGTGAATATTGACCTGTGAACTTGCAAGTCTTGGATTTGTCAGCCAGTAGCTTCTTTGTGGTATTTTGACTTGTTAAACAAATAGGTATGAAGGAGCTGCTTTGTATTCAGTATCAGTCATTCACTTTTCTGTTTCTTTTATCGTTTCTCGCTGTGCAACTGCAAGAAAATAGCCGACTCTTCCACTAACACACTTTAGGCTTTTTGACGGCTTTTTTGTTTTGCTTATTTTTTCTCTCTGGCTTCTACGATATTCTTCTTAGCAACATTTAAGCTGAATATTTGTTTCAATTCTGAGCATTACTAATGCAGCATTTAGTTTGCAAGGTCCAGCTGTTTTAACTACCTCTTTGTCTGCTTTTCACCACTTTCCTTAAGGAACACAGCTCTAAAATAGGAAATTGCATGCAAAAAATGCATCTCTCTGCGTCTTTACCTGGCATTGCAGAAGGAAGGGTACGGTTATGATTGTCTGGTCAGCGTGTACGCATGTAAAGCTGTGAATGTTGCCAGTCGTTCTCTCAAGGTCGAATCCATCAAGTGCCTTTTTGATACTTTTCAAAAACGATCTCATCGCGGTACAGCGTTTTTTGGAATTTTTTGCCACGGATGTAGCTAAACCACTCATGGAATAATCTCGCAGAGCATTGCTTCATCTTTACATGTATAGTATTATTGTATTTGCATTCAGTATGTTATGTATGACCTTACATGTGATTAGAGGTACTGTTGAAAATATGTATTGTGCATATTGCAATTTTTATTGTCTTTTATACTTTTTACCTACTAGTTCGTTATGGGTCATTTCCAGACAGCAGCGAATGATCAATTAGCAGTTGGGTATGTAGTGTTTTGACTCAGTTTTTTTATATATATATATATATATATATATATATACCAAATATGGTATGTACAAGTGGAAGAAAAAACTTCCTGTCAGTATTAACTGCAAAAAAAATCGACCGACTATGCAAAGAAATCGCTTTGCCATATAATGTTTGTTTTCTACTTAAAACACCGCAGTCTTGTTCCAATCAAGTTCACAGGCTGCCTGACTTCCGTACAGTATATTGCTGCCTTGACGTTCCTGATTAGTGCTTCGTATGCATCAAATGCTATTTTTATATTTGTGATTTTGTGAGCGACCAAACTGTATTTGATTTGTAGATTTATTTTTCTTTCACTCCCTAAGAGGAGAAAATAAAGGGAACAGAAACAGTTTTGTCTTAATATGTTTGACATGGCTTTGTGACCAGGGCCAGAATTTCTTTCTTTTCATTTCTTTTGAGGATCTTGAGTCACAACCAAATGAACAAATGCTCCAGGATGATCGTGTAAAGTGGCGTACATTATAACTCTGTTGGAGCATTCGTATTGATGATAAGGGAATAAACAAAAGCACTAATCTGTATTGCTCTGCCAAATGTTTTATAATCCCTTTTGTTCGTTGTTGGATAGGGTTTAGTTTGCCAGTGCCTTGCAAATGAATCTAAGTTTGACACAGATAAAATACTCCTTAGGACTGTTATGATATAAAGTTGTTTTAATGCTATAAACATCTGGTACAATTGAATGTTATTTACATGTTGGAGACCTTGTTACAAAAGAATAAAACGTATGCAAACCTTTCAGTCGTTGCATTTCTTATTTCTGTGTGCACGTTCATTCGCTTTTGAATGATTCATGTTGCAAACCGAGCAAAGATTCATTTAAACCCTAAATCCTGGTTGTTCCGTTTAATAACAGAATTTTTTTTAAGTCCGATGAAGAAAAGTGCCAGATCCTCATTGATCCATCTTTGTGAAATCCTCCAACAAACCCATCCACCCCTTGTATTGCATTCCCCAGCTTTGCTTCAATCAACCATCTAGCTGCTGTTGATAGGAATGTGAACCAGGGACACATGGCATACTGCTCAGCCGAAAACTTCCCTTGTGTTTTAATAATCCGTGAACTCGACCACACCCATGCTGACTCATTATTTTCCAAAATCTGCCCATGACCTCAGCATTCCTCTTGAAAGATCTCATGAGAGCCCACATTCTTTTTTATGTGTCACCGTCTGAACAAACTATTAACCATAACTTGGAACTTTTGCAAACTCTATGGACAGCATAGTGGAAAACTAGACTGGAATATTTCATTTTGCATATAATACTTTTCTATTTTATCATTTTGTCCTGTAAATTCAGACTCATTCCCATTCCAGAGTCATTCCAAAAAGTGTTGACTGACTCATTGGAGGTATGGGTGGAAAAAAAGCCAACAATTTACTTTTTTACACTCGTTTTATTTTCCTCTAGTGAGGTTTTGTCTTTGCCCCATAAAACCAGCCATGTTTTGGATGATGGACACATGAAGGAGCGAACAGAGGCACTGAATTCTCTGCACCACATTAAAAACCATCTAGAAAGAATTCAACGGATACAGCAAATGGGAAACCAACCACCGGTGCCAATTAGGAAGTATGTTTTAAATGATGCGTGTCCAAAAATTGACAAAGAAAATTTTCTTCATGACATTATAGGGATCTTTTGCTTTCTTACAAATCTGTTTCGCATTAAGGTATTAGAGTAACCAAAGGATTTCTAAATATCTCTCCAGTAGACCACATGCTGGTTTCCATTGCAGACACAGTGTAAGTGATCTTTGCCCTTGGAAAAAGTAAATCTATTATCAAGTATCCAAGCAAATAGGGCTTGTCTCAGAGCCATCATTAAGACCTAGTGGTGTTGATGGGCCAATTCGAGTGTAATTGTGTTCAATTAGAGCCGACAGAAGTGAAAAACTGGACGTCAAAGTCTTTCTGCAGCTTGTCTGCTTCTGGCTCTAATAACATTTTGCTGAAAAGCGCACGACCCTGTGATTACTCATTGAGCTCCTCAGCTTTCATGGCCAGACAGAGGCTCGGTTTTCTTCTTTTTTCCTTTCGGTTGCTGTTTTTAGGCCAAAATGAGCCAAAGAAAGGAAAAAAGTCTGTAAATATACAACAAAAACAACCCATTATGATACAGAAAATACATGCAGGAGATAAATAAAAATAAAAAATCTCCCCAACATCTGAAAACTTTTAAGCCTCAATGTGTTTTTATTTTGTTTCCACTAGAGGGCGATAAAAGCATTAATGTGTTCAGTGCCCACCCCACCTCCCTTTTTTCATAATGTGATTAAATTATTCATCAGCACAATGTATTAATAGAACTGACTCCTTTATCGTGCAAAAATGCCTGTCGGGGGATGTTTCATTACTGATTATGTTCCCTCAAGTTCCTTCACAATACTAACCTTGGAAAGCTTCTTGCTGACTTTGGTGGGATGGGATTATAATAATATTGCCAGAATATCCACACTAATCCATGTGCTTATTTGTCTGTAGAACTAAACAGGGCATCTTTATGTATATCTTTATGTAGCCATGAAATTATTAGCTATTAGTTTAAAATGTGTTCATTTCGACTGCTTTAAGACTGCAATGCAGCAGCACTTTATAGCTTATCTATATATCGGTACAATTCTGTGCACAATGCTTCAACAGATCAGGTTCCAAAGATCTAACAATTTATATAATAATCTCTACATCATTCTTGTTATCTCATAGATTGCTAACTAGCCAAGTCTCTGCCATATTGTAAAGATTTGAGGTTTTCCAGCATTTGCTATATTTTTTTTAAACAATGGACATTGTACCAAAGCCGAAATAAATAGATTGCAAATATCAGTTTTATATGAACAGCTAAATTCAGTTTTATTTGTATAGAACTTTTAACAATGAATATCATTCCAAAGCAGTTTAACTAAAACAAACAGGTTATAAAATATACATTTGTATGTTAGTTTCTATACGTTTAACACTAAGCAGTGGTGACTGTGGTAACAATGGCAAGGAAAAACCCTGAGAGGAACCAGACTCAAAATTACAGTCCAAATTCATGCTCGTATTTCTTGAGTCACTCAGTAACTTCATTGATCTTTAGGCTGTTCATGTGGAACGATCCTCAGCCTAACAGGCAGTTTTCAATTAAATCAATTTGTCTCATGAAGTGTGTCCCCAATGAGTGAATGAAAATATAAGGAAGAAACCTTGAGAGGAACCAGATTTAAAAGGGAACCCATCACTATTGTTGAGGAGATAAGCTGCTCAATGACGAAGACTTGAATGAAAAACTGTTAAACTGTAATTCTAAGCCAATGTAGCAAAACTGGTCATTTTGATAGCAGACCTAAGACATCTTCATGGTTTCTAAGTGGCACCATCCAAATGTTTTTTCTGGCTCTTTTTATCTTTAGCAGTTAGTGGTTTCCAGTTAAGGAGAACTAAATCAGGGCATGATTTAAAAAAATATATATTTTTATTATGAACATATTTAATGTGCTTCAGGATGGAGATTTCCTACAAATACTGTCTTTAAACAGCAAGTAGCTTATTTTTTTATTGTTATAATCTTGTGAACTTGAATCTACTGTATATTGACTATTAATGCATATCATTGTAGCCTAAGTCAAGGGTAAATCTCTCAAACTGGATTTTTCCTAAATACATTGAGGCTAAAAATAAACAGCGGAGATTGTGGGTACATAATAAGAGTTTTTGTCTCTGAGAGCCACAAGGATTATAATGAACACGGTCCAGGGTAGCTTCATTAGAGACCAGTCATGCATCAGCCTGAACTGTCTTCACAGCAAAATCCCCTGAGTTCAATTAACACCTAAAGTGATGAATTAACTCTCACTGCTGTGTGCTGCTAAATAGAGCCAGTAACTCTACAGCATTTTAAAGTCTGGTTACCTCTATAAGTGAACAATAAGGGGGTAAAAAATCACATTTGAAACTGCCCGGGAGCAGACATCCTGACATCTGGTGTCTGAAATGAAGTGATTAGGCGTATGTTCATTTGCAATAACTTAATCAGTGTGACTTTCACAGTATAAGGAAAAGGTTAGCTAGGGTTTAGGCAAATTGTTTGTGTTTTACTGCTGTGTGTGAGAGTTCTTTTAAAAGAGCATGATATCTTCTTCTTTGTCTTATTCTTATTGATCATTTATTTCTACTTATTTAACATACATTTCATATTATTCTGCTTTTTCTTCTTCTCTTCCTCCACCTTCTACTTATATATCTTTATCTTCTTCTTTCTACATCTGGTGTCTGAAATGAAGCAATTAGACATATGTTCATTTGCAATAATTTGATCATAGTGTGACTTTCACAGTTTGAGGAAAAAGTTAACTAGGTTTTAGGCAAATTGTATGTGTTCTACTTCTGTTCATGAATTCTCTTAGTCTTCTTTTTAAATAACATACATTTTTGCTTTCTCATCTTCTTCCACATTAATACTCCTCTCTTCCTCTTCTTTATTTTCTTCTTCTTTCTCTTTTTTCTTTTTCCTGTCTTCTTCTTGTTTTTCCTCCTAATTTTACTTCTTTTTTTCCTTTTGTTGTAACTAAGTTGTCCATGCCAGCCAATTAAACCTTCTTGTAAAAAGGAGCGGAATTTGATACATCTATTTAGGAGGGTCTAAAGAACATTCTGACTAAATTTGGGCAAAGTGCTGCCAACACTCTAGCTCCACCACTGGGTCAAATGTGGCCCTAATTTGAAAGTGCGTTCATGGTCATAAACAAGGAACCATATGTCCAGACTGAGCTGAGACAAGTTCAAAGCACCCTATGATGTCACTACGATTTTCCACCATATTGGAGTGTTTTTACTCTTTCTGCACTTTTTGTCTAACTGTCACCAAATTTGGCACATTAAGCCTTCGCAAGAATTTGAAAACTCCAATTGGTTCGCCTGGATGTCAAAGATCTGACAGCAAAGTCAACAAACAAGATGTGAGGCTGTAGCTCAGCAACAATTTGTGATGGCAATGATTCCTGGTCAAAATTCATACATATGACATTCTACAAAAGATAATATCTCTCGTCATCTAGACCATACTCATCATTTTCCAATCTCATTGCCTAAAGTTACGTTTTTGCTTTCCTGTAATTGCTTTGGCAACAGTAGTATGTGTGTAATTTGTGGATCATCAAATGTCTCATTGGATGAAGTTCTGTTTAAATAAATAAAATTCACTTGGAATCTCAGAATTGGTAAGTTTGAAAGTGGACCCTATTAACTGTCAACTGTATATTTCTGTTTATCACTGATTATTGTTAGAAGTAACAGATGAAGACCAGTTACAAGTCACTAATTGCAGCTGGAAGATGACTGTTAATTAATGCATCCTGCCATCTTATGAAGTTTTTGTTTTGTTTGTATTTATTTTTTTCTATTTACCTCTAGCTTGTTTGTAAGAGATGTACCTATAAATTAATATGCAGATTTTTGTAAAGCTAAAATGTCATAAATGCACATATATTAGCTTATAGATAAAGCTAAATTCCTGAGTCATATCTTTAAGACAGGTTTTTAAAAAGGTGTTTATTTTGATGAGTGCAGTCAGGGACTCCTGCAGGTCTAGCTATGACAGCATCTCTAAAAAGGACAGCCATAAGGTAACGCAGGCATGAGGTCGCTCTGGGATATCAGTGTCTCGTGGCTCTACTAAAAAACCTGAACGTCTGGCAAATCACTTTTTAACCCAAATTGACATTGTCTCGGTTTTACTTTGCACAGAATCTAAAGAAATAATGTCACAAATATATAATGAAACAGTGTTCATCACTTCATCATTTAGACAAGTAGCTTCGTAGACTTTAGGGCAGCAAATTTAACATGGGTGATTAACTTTATTAGAAGTTGGTTGAAAAAGGGAGAGAGATTAGAATTCCCTTTTATTAAAAAAAAATATTTTATTATAAACATATTTAATGTGTGTAAAATTTGAATTTTCCTGTAATTAATTTTGAAAGAGATTACTAAAATGGACTTTTCAGGACAGATAATCTGATCAGTTGAAAAGCACAACAGCACAACAGGAAGCTCAGACTGAGTTAAAAAAAAAGTGTTTGAGATGCTATATATTTTTAAATGTCATTTGATTACATTATAAAAGTAATGTACAATTAAGCAGTTCAGTCTGTTTTTATGCCTCTATCATTAAACCAACCTGGTTTAAATGTATGCTGTCAATCTCCAACTCACTGTCAGTTTCACTTAGTGGCATTCTAACATCAGCGTGTGCTTTCGGATGCATCAGGGCACCAGAAAATATGAAAGGTGAGACAGCTGTACTACTACTTAAATATGATAAGCCAAAGTCAAATAAAGCTCATGGATCAGAACACAGTAAAAAAATACAAGAAGTTGCAACATTTTTATTTAGACTGTCCTTACCTTGGATCTTCATGAATCATTAATAAGTATTGATTATGTCCTTACCTTTATGAAGATCCAAGGTAAGGACAGTCTAAATAAAAATGTTGCAACTTCATTTGCAACCCCAATTCCAAAAAAAGTTGAGATGATGTGTAAACTGTCAGTAAAAACAGAATGCAATGAGAATCCTATCAACAATTGTTTTTTTTTTTTTTCACAATAGAACATAGAAAACATATCAAACGATTAAACTGAGGAAATGTTCCATTTAAATGAAGAAATAGCTGCAACATGTCTCAAAAGTTGGGACAGGGCCATGTTTACCACTGTGTAGCCTTCTCTCTTCTTTTAACGACAGTCCTTACATGTCTATGAAGTGAAAGCCCAACATAGCTTTGTTGTAGAAGAGTGTGGGTGCTAAACTGGCCAGCCTGCTGTCATTTCTTTGTCCAATTAAAAACATTTGATTCATCATGAAACAAAAAATATGACAAAGAAGACCTAGGACAGTTGAGTATCTAGAATCCTGTATTAAATACAAATGAGCAGTGTTGGGCAATAACGCATTACTAGTAACGTGTTACTGTAACGCAGTTACTTTTGACAGTAACTAATACTGTAATGCATTAATTTTTTAATAAAGTAACTCCGTTATTGTTACCGTTACTGTTACCGTATGGTGCGTTGTCCGTTACTTTTTTAAATGAATTAATTTTGGCTGAAGTGTAGCCTACAGCCTAACCAGTTTACAGCAGCGACGCATTGTAGCATTGGTGGATGAGAACCACTGTAAACATGAAGAAGGCGCACTCTGGGCGTGTTTCCGTTTATTCAGGTCTGTGCGGCAGTAATGGCGAGTCGAGGCGAATTGGCGAGTTGAAATATGCTCATTATTTCACTTTAGTTGATCATAAAGACAAACTTTTTAGACAAATGTAAGCTGTGTCTTCAGGTTCGAAGGTTGTATCTACTGCGATAAACAACAACTTCAATCTGTCAAAGCTCCTCCAGGAACATGCCTCGATGAAGCTAGAAGCTAGAAGCTAAAAGCTAACCCGGTGTTATGTTGTACATTGTTGATAGTTTTCATACTTAAGCTGTGAAAGGAACATTTTTAAGGGCTCAACACAACAGCTTTTATGATGCAGAAGCCACTTTAGTTTTTGATTCTAAATATATTATTCAGTTTGTTTTGTTATTTATTTCAGAAATCCTGACTTAAATAAAATAGTGTTTAAAATTACTTTGTGTTTAAGTCAGTTTTGTGTTTGTATAGACCATAACACATGAAAGGGCGGTAAGGGGAACATTAAAGAACGTTCTTTAAAAAAGTAACTAAAAAGTTACTTTTAATAGTAACACATTACTTTTTGGTGTAAGTAATCAACAAAGTAATTGAATTCCCATTCGGGAACTTCTAGCTGCATCGAAACGCTTTGGGAACGTCCCTGCGTTGTCCACGCTCTGAACTACGTGTGAAATCTGGCCAATAGGCAAGACGTGACGTCATAGACAGGCGACGTCGTGTAAACCAGGAAGCTACAAGATGGCTGTGCGGTGGTAGCGACATTAGCTTCTGCTTGTTCAGGTAAGCGCATTGTGTGTGTTATCTGTGCAGTCATGAGCTGAAATTCGTCTGATGTGGTGTTTGCTTAGCTTAGGGGCATGCTTAGTCGGCTCTCGAGGTAATTGGCTGTTAGCATTTTAGCCGTGTGGCTAGCCGAGCTCCCGTTCCCTGGGGTGAGCGCCCGTTTGGCGGTTCCTTCTCCTAAGTTGAATGTCAGCGCAGACGCCCTGTCGGGACAATAGCCGAGGCCTGGGGAATGGCGACTCCGCCCCGAGGTAGTGTAACAGGTATGGCAAAGATTCTATGGAGCCCAGGTGGATCTTTTTGCGACCTGCGAGACTATCCCCTCTGGTTCTCTCTTTTACCCAGCCCTGTTAGGGCTGGATGCCATAGTACAGTCATGGCCGAGGCATGTGGAAGCTGTGGCAGGGGGCACAGTTTGTAGCAGCTGGTCTCTCTACCGAGGTGGTAGAGACCCTTCTCCATTCCGGAGCTCCCTCCACGAGGAGGACGTATGCTGCACGGTGGCGACTGTTGGTGTGAGCACCATGACTTGGACCCAGTTAACTGCCCGGTTGGTTTAGTTCTAGAGTTTTTACAGGAACAGTTTGCCACAGGGTTAACCCCTTAAACCCTGAAGGTTTACGTGTCCACCATCGCGGCATATATCACCCCGCCTGCGGGGCAGTTGCTCGGTAGGCACCCTCTGGTGACACGTTTCCTCCACGGCACCCAGAGGCTGAGGCCCGGGACGTGACCCAGAGTGCCTGTCTGGGACTTGGCAGTTGTGCTGGCAGCTCCATCCGTGCCCCCCTTCAAGCCCTTGGCCGATGTGGCCCTTAGGTACCTGTCGGCCAAGACCGCCTTCCTCTTGGCGTTTTTCTCCCTGAAGAGGAACGGGGATCTGCAGGCTCTGTCCCCGGCCCCATCCTGCCTGTAATTTGCCCCTGGCATGGCCAGAGTGTTTCTATACACGAAACCTGGGTACATACCGAAGGTGCCTATGGCTCCCACACCACGTGTCGTGCTACAGGCATTCTGCCCTCCTCCATTTATAGCCCCCGACCAGGAGATACGGAACCGACTGTGTCCAGTGTGAGCACTGGACACTTGCCTCCACAGGAGGAGTCAGGGGCGTAGCCATCATTTCAAAAGTGGGGGGGACGAAATGTCTAGTGTTACCTGTTTGTTTGTTTTTTTCAGTTAACCCTTGTGTAATTGACAAGTTTTATTTTTGATCATAATTTTTTTGCTTTGTATGCTTTATGATTATATATAATTATAAAACAGAAAGAAAGAAAGAAATAAAAGGGTTTTGATAACACACTTGTTAAAACAAAAGACGTTATAAAAGAGTTAAGGAAAATACACAGAAAAAAGTGGAGGGAGTCGGAGCAGCTGTTCGTCTGCTGTGGCCCTAATAGGAAAGGTTTTCTAGCCAATGGGCAAACATTGAGCAGGTGGGTAGTGGATGCCATGTTTTCAGCTACGAGTCTCCCCGCTCCGCTTGGGGTCAGGACTTACTCCACCCGAAATGTGGCGGCCTCTACGGCCTGGTCTGCTGGAGTATCACTCCGGGACATTGCGACGCTGCGGGCTGGTCCACCCCGCTGACCTTGTTAAGTTTATGGCCTCGACCTAGAGCCACTCCGGGCTCCTCTGTCCTATGTGCACGTGCCGGGGCCCTCACACACTAGGCAGGGTCTGGCGTGATTGGACACTCGTTCCCAAAGCGTTTTCGACGCAGCTCGAAATTCCCAAATTGGGAACGTCTCTAGGTTACGTATGTAACCCTAGTTCCCCAAGGGAACGAGATGCTGCGTCTCTGTGCCACACTTCCTGCATCCCTGCGGCGCTTCTCTCTTTGCAGAAGCTAATGACACTACTACCGCACAGCCATCTTATAGCTTCCTGGTTTACGCGACGTTGCCTGTCTATGACGTCACGTCTTGCCTATTGGCCAGATTTCACAAGTGATTCAGAGCGTGGACAACGCAGGGGCGTTTCCAAAGCGTTTCGATGCAGCGTCTTATTCCCTCGGCGAACTAGGATTACATACGTAACCTAGAGACGTTCCCCATTTGGGAATTTCGAGCTGCGTTTTGAATGAAGTAACTAGTAACTGTAACTAGTTACTATTTCTTAGTAAATAGCACAACACTGCAAATGAGAATAGTCCTCTCCCCAAACTCCAGCAAGTGCTCAGTTCTCAGACATGGCCCTGTCCCAACTTTTCTAAGGCATGTAGCAGCTATCGAATTCCTCCATTTAATTGTTTGATATTATACGTAGTATATGCTAGTCCTAATGACAACTTAAGCTTCCTTACACACAGTATGTTTTAATGAGCTTTCACACAAGCTTAACTATTTAACTACTAATTTACTGATTATTCTGCAGCTCTGTTGTATTCTTAAACCTGATTGGTCAGAAGGTGTCAATTAACTTTTCATAGCAGCATCTCTGAAAGTATTTCCAAATCCAAAGGTAATCGTAGGTTTGTAGTAAAGCGGTCATTTTAATATACTGTAATGAATGCTAGATAGGTACAAATGTGGTTGAAGAAACATCTGATAAACACAGAGGCAGACAAATTCAAAATAATCAAAACAAGAGTCACAGTGTCTCACAGAGTCTTATATTATAACTGTCTGGTAATTTAAGACAATATTCTACTAATAAAGAATGTGTGACCGGAATCTCAGGGAGTAAAACTGGCCACACTCTCACAGTGGGAGGAATGGCACACCATTTTACAGTCTCCTGTCAATCAGAGGCGACACTTACCAATCATGGGTATTTCTGAGTTCATGTATTCAAAAGAGGGAAGATAGCACTTTTCTCTGAGTGTGATAAGGTGCTTTGTAATGCAGAATGAGCATCAGTAGAAGCACAGTAGGAAAAGCAAAATGTAACCCTCACCTTCCCAAGTCCAATAAAAGGGGCTGGTGGGTGAAACTAAAATTTACCAAAATATGAACACCACCACGAACAATCATCAATATAATGATCATCATCATCATCATCATCAAAATGTGCTGTTTGATAACCAAACGTTTTCCTTTTAAGTTTCTGCCATATGATTAGTGATACCTGGAACCACCATGTTCCTAGGATGTTCTACAACATTAAACGTAAATATAAATTGATAAAAAGTATGCTTTTATGGAATATAATATTTAATGTGGTATAAGGGAACTAGAATCACAGGATGTGCCATTCTGTAAGAAATATTTTGTTTATCTCACCACCCTGTTATTCATTATTTTCCTATAACAGTATATTCCCATCAGTGTTTTTTTCTCCTTCTATTAACAGGAAGTTCAAATAAATTAAATTCAATGTAAAAAAAAACTTGCTTTGACTGTTCAAACGTAACTCTGTGGCATATATACTTATATTATTAGTCTGCTAGAACATTGTCAATAACACTGCAGGAAAAATGTTTAAGGCATTTTTGGGTACTGCATAGCCAGAGATATCAGTGATGCCAAGTCATGATGTACACGTGTCTTTTGTGCTGGGGGAAAGTAGCTGCAGCAGATTAATATTTAAACCCATGCTTCATAATCACCTGTCTTCATTGTTTTGCGTGCCCATGTGTCTCTATATACTTCTACTTTTCCTCTTTTCTTTTTTTTTTTTTTTTTGCAAACTCCATGAATAGCTTTTGGAAATGAATGCATTTATCAGCATCTGCTGTGAAGCCATTTTTCAGTCCACCACCCTGTAATGAACCAAATAAAACAAATGGGAGTGTATTAGGCCTGTAATATAATCACAGAGGCTCAGTGAAGGATTTTTATAGAAAAAAAGGAAAGGCAGAGAGGGCCAGATTAAAATATATATATATATATATATATATATATATATATATATATATATATATATATATATATATATAGAGAGAGAGAGAGAGAGAGAGAGAGAGAGAGAGAGAGAGAGAGAGAGAGAAATAAAGACAGAAGATGGGGTTGGTAGACTTAAATGACCCTACTCTGGGAGCAGTCTACGCCCAAGGCATTAATCTACAGCCTGGATTACCGCCGCTTCTGTCTACCTACAATCCCCTTCCACCCCACCACCCCCCGCCCCAAAAACACACACATACACACACACACACACACACACACACACACACACACACACACATACACGCACGCCACCCCCCTCTTCCAACACTGTGCCAAGCTCTGCACAAAAGCATAAGACCACCACTGAAGATATTCTTGCATGTCTGGCTTGATGTATGTCACAGTGCCTAATTGCATGTGACTAGTCAGCCAGCTCAACTCGTCTTCCTCAGCAGCACTCTCCCAGCTGAACCGTTTAACCGCAGGAATGCTGGATAGAAGGCTCTATAGGAAACATTTAAAAATTAAACAGCCTTGAAACCATAGGAAAAAATTCAGGCATAGTCACCAGATACTCAATTCAGCTTGATAAAGGGATGTGGTTATTTCTACCGGTTAAGAATACTGTGTTAACTATATAATTTGAATTGGAGCCTTTGTGTCAAGGGTTCGCACAAAGACATGGACTAAACTCAAAATTCCGCCCAGGCAGCATAAATTCATGGAAATTTCCAAATTCCAAAGTTAAGGCTGAATATTTTAAATAGTCACCTGATTTTAGCAATAAAAAAATACTTTCAAGAAGTGCTACATAGTATAATGTATTAATATAATTAACCCTCATGAAATATTTAAATACTAAGACATTATTAATGATTTTTATGCTCTAAAGAAATCACTCGTTAAAGGGCAAATGACATTCAATTGATACTTTTGTGTATGTTTTTAGTCAACAGAGCTTAAGTAAAGATGAGCATTGTTCTTGTTTCAAGACTAAGTTATTGTTGGATGTTTTATGAAAAGTAGAGTACTAGAGCACATTGCTTTCACATCCATTTAGCTCTATCTTTTGACAGCTACAGTACATGAAAGCCTGATATAGACAATATACATTATATTATGATCTTTCCTTCTCATCACAATCATAATAAATATGAAGCAATGTAGAGTATGATACAAAGATTTTCAATCCGTACCCTATCTTTATCTTCGGGTTAAAGCTGGAATAAATGCAGTGAATTTTATATTCAGAGGTCAAAGACAAAGTGAAATGACTTACCGTACATTTCCGACCATAAATCCATTATTGTAGAAGTGTTGCAATTTTGATGTATACACAATCACAATTTTTTTATTTTTTTTTAAAGAAATCAAATAATAAATATATAAAAAAAACCTTTTTTTTCGGCTTCTCCCATTAGGGGTCGCCACAGCGGACCATCCACATGTTTGATTTGGCACATGCTTTTACGCTGGATGCTCTTCCTAATGCAACCCTCCCTATTTATCCGGGCTTGGGACTGGCACTAAGGCTTGTGCAACCCTAATGGCTGGGGTTGTTCCCTGACCGGGGCTCGAACCCGGGCTGCAGCGTTGAGAGCGAGAGAATTTCTTTTTTTTTTAGCTACACACTCAATTAAATATAATGAATGATGCTTTGTGATGGTTTTATTTATGGCCATTATTTTTAAACACACCACTCTATACACTATGGGTCTTGACTTTCAAAATCAATCACTTTCTTCCACAGGACTTCCAAACCAAACAGCCTTAAAATTTTATTTGGATAAAATAAATTCAGAAACCAAACACCAGAAACCATTAGGGGCTGAAGGTATGTTAGCACAGGTGGACCTTTAAATTAATGGCAAAGCGTCAAAATCTAGTCTGGAACGTTGTACAACGGCAGTTTGTTTGTTGTACACTCTTGTGATTTGAGCATTCAGCCCCCAATGACATAGTCCAATTAAATAAAATAAAAAATGATCTTTATAAGGAAACAGTTATAAATATAAGCTCCAAGTAAAATGTGCATGCAATTGCATAGCAACATTTTAGATATTCACTTGAATGCTCTGTGGGACACTTACTGCAGCAATGTGCTTGAACCAAGCTAACCTCTACCACTACACTCTTTGAATAACATCAATACGTAATAAATAAATTGACCTCTTTCTTTTAACATATTGATTGCTGCCCACTTCATGCATAATGTTTTACATCTTTTAATGTCTGATTAGACTCTACTGAGCTCATAAAGCGGTTCCTCGTTTCTGTAAATACAATCAGTCTTGCAATTACAGCTCTGACAATGTAGGTATTAATATCGCTACAAGCCGTTTTTTAATGCCTGATCACATGACTTGGAAGCCTGATTGTGTTTGCATAAGAGAGGAAAGGTTTTCATATTTTTTTTACATATGAATCCCAACTTCAATAGCTTAAAGATACTTGTGCTTGGTTTAAAAATATATATTAGTGCCGAACATCTCACACAGAGAATTCAAGTGAAAGTTTCATACATTGCTCTGTATCATATGTTTATGTCCATATGTCTATAGAAGAGGCTTCAGATAAGCTGCATATGAGTTTTTATTCTCTGAAGCTGGATTGTATAATTATGAGTATTTATTTAAAAAAATATCAGTGCTGTCTTAAAAGCATGCTAATGCCTTTGTTGGCACAGTTCCCACACAATTGGATTTGGAGTATTCAGGATAATCCCACTTAAGATTTCAGAACAAAATCTGCAATTCTTTATTTTGTTAATCCATCTTGATGTAACACAAATCCCATCTGATTATGTAGTTATTCATGTTAAAGCATGTTATTCAGGTAGTACAATTAAATGAATATAATATTTATGTATTGAATGTACAATACACATCATATCAACAGATGCAGGGTGTTAAAATGGATTAATTTTAAATGATCTATATTTACAATGTATCTATAGTTGATAGCAGACTAGTAATAGATAGAAACTTGTTTGAGTTAGGAGCCCTCGAGTGTAATGTGTTAAACAGAGACAGATTGTTTAACACGATATGTGCTATTCTTCTATTTATAACAGCGCAACTCATTCAATTACTCATTCAATTCAATTTTGGCACCGGTATTACAGCTGAAACTCATGCTTGGGGCAGATGGCTGGTAATCTTGTTACATAAGAAGTCAATGTAATTCACTTCTCGTTCACAGCTAATCTCTCCAACATATTCAACCATCCAGAAGCAGAACAAACTTCTTACTGTATTTAAAGTGGATATTCAAATCAAAGATTTATTGGGCTAAATAATTAAATATTAAATATTAATCTTCTGACTCAACACAAACCTGACTAGGATGAAATTGTGTTTAGCAAATTAATCATTTCATTATTAATAAGATGTCATCCTTTCATCATTGTAGGCTGTTTTAAGAGGCATGATCACGTGTCTGTGGTTCCACGGGAACATGTGGAGCTGATGTTACAAGGTCACATTGTAAGTTGGGGCAGCACAGCTGTCTTGAGGAACACAGCATTTTGTTGTAATATTATAGTATTACTTGCTTTGCATTGATTTTTTAATTCAATTTTTGAATGTAATTATTGCAACTAAAACGGATAAGAATGAATAACAATATTAATCTAATTAACAATACTAATACTAATAAGTATTAGTAGGAGTAGTAGTGGTAGTATTAGTACTAATAATTCTGGTAGTTTTAGTAATAGTAGTAGTAGTAATAATACTAGTAGTGGAGTTATTAGTACTAATAATTCTGGTAGTAGTAGGAGTAGCAATACGGGTAGTAGTAGTTGTAGTCATAGTAATACAGTTAGTAGTAGTAGTAGTAGTAATACGGGTCGTAACAGTGGGGGTAGTAGTGGTAGTAGTAATACTAGTAGTGGAGGTATTAGTACTAATAATTCTGGAAGTACTACAGGTAGTAGTAGTAGTTGTAGTAGTAGTAGTAGTCATAGTAATACAGGCAGCAGTATTAGTAGTAGTAGTAGTAGTAGTAGTAGTAGTAGTAGTAGTAGTAGTAGTAGTTCTGATAATATTGGTAGCAGTAGTGGTAGTAGTATTAATACTGGAAGAAGTAATATTTATTTATTTATATTTATTTATGTGTTTGTTTGTTTTGTTACAAAATAATTACATTTTTACACTCTCTCTCTCTGTCTGCATGAGTTTCTTCCAAGTTCTCCAGTTTCCTCCCACCACCCAAAAACATTCTAGTGGGTAAATGAATGACTCTAAATTACACTTAAATGAGCATGGTCAATTTGTGTGTGCACAGTGCCCTACCATAGACATGTGACCCATCCAGGGGCTCATTAAATAAAGAATGATTATTTTAGCTGATATAATGTTGATGTGACATATTCAATTTAACATCTTCTTCTTCTTCTTTCGGCTGCTCCCATTAGGGGTCGCCACAGCGGATCATCCGTCTCCATACCACCCTGTCCTCTACATCTGCCTCTTTCACACCAACTACCTGCATGTCTTCCCTCACCACATCCATGAACCTCCTCCTTGGCCTTCCTCTTTTCCTCCTACCTGGTGGCTCCATCCTCAGCATTCTTCTACCAATATAATTCATGTCCCTCCTCTGCGCATGTCCAAACCATCTCAATCTCGCCTCCCTCACCTTGTCACCAAAACATCCTACATGCGCTGTCCCTCTAATAAACTCATTTCCAATCTTGTCCATCCTCGTCACTCCCAACGAAAACCTTAACATCTTCAGCTCTGCTACCTCCAGCTCCACCTCCTGTCTTTTACTCAATGCCACTGTCTCTAATCCATACAACATCGCAGGTCTCACCACAGTCTTATAAACTTTCCCTTTCATTCTTGCAGATACTCTACTAACACAAATCACTCCTGTCACTCTTCTCCACCCACTCCACCCTGCCTGCACTCTTTTCTTTACTTCTCTAACACACTCTCCATTACTTTGCACTGTTGACCCCAGGTACCTGAATTCCTCCACCTTTTCCAGCTCTTCTCCCTGCAACCGCACCACTCCACTGCCCTCCCTCTCATTCACACACATGTACTCTGTCTTACTCCTACTGACTTTCATTCCCCTTCTCTCCAGCGCATATCTCCACCTCTCCAGGATCCTTGATGCAGTCCAACCTTCACCCTGAACCAGTCTGTCGTACCTACTGCACACTTCACTGCCGTCACACTGTCCTCATACATGTCCTGCACCACCCTCACATACTTCTCTGACACCTATAATACCACAACTCCTCTCTTGGCACTCTGTTGTACGCTTTCTCTAAATCCACAAATACACAATGCAATTCCTTCTGTCCTTCTCTATACTTCTCCATCAACATCCTCAAAGCAAATAAGGCATCTGTGGTGCTCTTCCTCGGCATGAAACCATACTGTTGCTCACAGAAGGTCACCTCTTCTCTCAGCCTGGCTTCCACTACTCTTTCCCATAACTTCATGGTGTGACTAATCAACTTAATTCCCCTGTAGTTACTGCAGGTCTGCACATCTCCTTTATGCTTAAAGATCGGTACCAGCACACTTCTTCTCCATTCCTCAGGCATCTTCTCACCTTCCAAAATCCTGTTAAACAATCTGGTCAAAAACTCCACTGCCATCTCTCCTAAACATCTCCACGCTATGTCATCTGGTCCAACCGACTTTCCACTCCTCATCCTCTTAATCGCTGCTCTCACTTCCTCCTTATTAATCCTATCTACATCCTGCTTTACCAACTCCACATCGTCCAACCTTCTCTCTCTCTGATTTTCCTCATTCATCAGCTGCTCAAAATACTCCCTCCACCTTCTCAACACACTCTCCTCACTAGTCAACACATTTCCCTCTCCATCCTTTACTGCTCTAACTTGCAGTACATCCTTCCTAGCTCGGTCCCTCTGCCTGGCCAATCGGTATAAATCCTTTTCTCCTTCCTTAGTGTCCAACCTCTCATACAGCTCCTCATATGCCTTTTCCTTGGCTTTCACCACATCCCACATCCATCTTTACCTGCTGCCACATCTCCTTGTACTCCTGCCTACTTTTCTCATCACTCTGTTTATCCCACTTCTGTTTTGCCAACCTCTTTCTCCTTATGCTCTCCTGCACTTCCTCATTCCACCACCACGTCTCCCTGTCTTGCTTTCTATTTTCAGATGTGTACTTTTCTAGCTGCCTCCCTTATCACTCCTGCAGTAGTTGCCCAATCATCCAACACCTCTTTAACACCACCGAGCCTCTGTCTGACCTCTTCCCTGAACCTCACACTACACTCTTCCTCCTTAAGTTTCCACCATCTTATTCTTCTTTCAGTCTTCACTCTCATTCTTTTCTTCTTTACCTCCAAAACCATCCTACATCACGATAATCACCCTATCAGAAACTCTCTTCACCTCCACTACACTCTTACTGTACTCTTCCTTCAGAATCACCCCTACACCATTTCTCTTTCCATCCACACCATGATAAAACAGTTTAAATCCACCTCCAATGTTCCTGGCCTTACTCCCTTTCCGCTTGGTCTCCTGAACACACAGCATATCTACCTTTCTCCTCTCCATCAAATAAGCTACCTCTCTCCCTTTACCCGTCATAGTACCAACATTTAAAGTACCAACCCGAACCTCCACTCTCCTACACTGCTCCTTTCCCTGCCGTCTCTGTAGACGTCTTCCTCCTCTCCTTCTCCTCCTTCGGCCAACAGTAGCCCAATTTCCACCGGTACCCTGTTGGCTAACGATACCTGTGGCGGTCGTTGTTAACCCGGGCCTCGACCGATCCGGTATAAAATTCTTATTTGTGATCCGCATATTTGATTTGGCACATGGTTTTACGCTGGATGCCCTTCCTAACGCAACCCTCCCCATTTACCCGGGCTTGAGACCGGCACTAAGAGTGCACTGGCTTGTGCATCCATAATGGCTGGGTAATTCAATTTAACATCAAACAGTGTAATTATTAGTATCTTACCTTTTTGTGAACAAGAAGTGAAATTGCCTGTTTTTCTTTTTCCCCCTCAAACAATTTATTGCAGTAAACAGCAAATGGTGGCATAGCAGAGTCTCAGAAGCAACACTGTTGCCAGGCAATTACATTAAGAATATGCATATTGTAAGCTGTTTTAATGGTTGTTAATTTGCAGTTATTTAATATTTAGTTATTTGTGACTGGAGTATATTACTGTAAATAGACTGAATGGTATATAATTGTATATAAAACATTTTGTCTCATGTTTATAATGACTATAATAAAACATATGCATTCATTTGTCATGTAAGCTTCGAAAATTGGAAATTATACGAAAAATAATAATAATTATAAGTGCACACTGACAAAACAAACACAATGAAACAAGGGTACAAGAATCAGCAAGAAAACCATGTAGAATTTCACAAAAGACAAACATTGCAGCAAATGGTAAGTCTATATAGCAGTGTTAATTGCCAAGCTAATTATCATGAATGTGACTCAGACGTGACACGGTCCCGTAAGATGCAGTGACTGGTGGGAAATTCTGTCTATTCCCGACACTGTTTTGGTAAACATAGCAGCATTTATTAATTTAATGGCACATTACACATTTATGAATTATATCAGGCAAATAAACCAAGATATCCTGAATTATCACACAATATCAACCTGTTTGAAACATATTTTAGGTTACTCAACCACTGTACTGTATTTAATATAATAACAGAGTATGGGCATTGCAGCATCATTAAATATTTATATTTTATATATTTAAAAATATTTGTACAAAATTATTCTTTAAATATAAAAGTATCGTTTTTTCCACCTTAATGAATTTCTTTAAAAGTAACAAAGAATTAGGGCTGTCTAATATAACCTTAAGCACTTCAAATCAACATATACAGAAAATCTTTTATTTAAATAAATAAATAAATATTTTATTTTTACCCCTTTAATAGGGTAGTTCTTCCACTGAAAATTCTGTTATTACTGTATGTATGAAACTTTCGTCTGAGCCTATAGCACTTGTGGTGGTTGTCTAAGTTACGCAACTTTTACATGCTAACATTTTAATGTTTTATTTAAATGTTGTAGGATAGTACATAGAAAGAAAGAGACAAAGAAAAATGCTTCAAATTGTGATTTATTCCCAGAAGGGTATTAGACAAAGTATAGAGTAAAATGCATGACTCATGACTTTGAGACAATAGGACATCTATTGATTGGTATTACACAGACCATGTGAGTGAGCAGTGCTGGTGTAACCCACAGGATTCTACTAACTGGTGTACACAGCCCATTCTTACCACAAAGTCCTCCTGACGATTTGCTGACGTCATGCATTGAGAAAGCCGGGTAGGGGACAGAGGAGGACGGCAAGGCGAGCCGCTCAGTGCAGGATCTGCTGTTGGGATATCATCAGCAAGAAGAAATGGAGGTGCCACGCGTGGCTCGCAGTGTCAGCAGCCCCACAAGCCCGTGCGAGGACGTGATGAAGAACCTGAGCTTGGACGCGATACAGCTTTGTGACCGAGAAGGTAGCACTGGGCATTGTCCAGCTCAGTCATTTCTTTTTCATTTGGTGAACGCGCGCTCATGTGTGTGTGTGTGTGTGTGTGTGTGTGTGTGTGTGTGTTTGTGGTTTTAATAGGTTTTGTTGCAATCTAATCTAACATCTATTGCAATCTCTGCAACGTCTGTATTCGTATTTGTGACCACACAATCACAGTTCTTATGACAGTAAAAGAAATATTTTTTTAAGAGTTTTAGGTTGGTAGGCAAATCAACACGGTGATTAATCAGAACTGTGATCAGTTTTATACTCTGGATTGGACAAACGGGATATTTAAACTTCCTAAAATCGCGCATAATAATAAAAACATCGTTTGTTTGCATTTGCGCTTGATTTTCAGCACCATGGACACGTACCTCAATAAAAGAAGACAAGTCTGCTGGGGTGTGTGTTTAAGTGTGTGTGTGTGTGTGTGTGTGTGTGTGTGTGTGTGTGTGTGTGTGTGTGTAAGGGTAGGGGTGGTTGTTGGCTTGTTGGGCGATATCAGAAAAGACACCCCACCCGAATTTCTCTTGCAAAAGAACAAATTCTATGTTAAACTAATCCCCATAGAATGTACACATATGAGCTAGTGACCAAGCATGATCTGTAGGTCTGATCCATGATGCACATTGTGCTGATTCATGTTCTGGAAAGTAGAGTATGAGTCGCATTGCACATTTCGATAAAGCAAGGTGACTTAGGATCATGGATTGCTATTAAGGACAAATGTTTTAAAACAGAGAGATAAGCTCTGGACTGAGCCAAAAAAAAAAAAACATTGTACTTTATAGTGAAGACTGACCACCTACTGTACTCACTTCCAGAGTGCCCAGATCTACTGTAATCAATCTGCTTTTTAATTTAACACTGTATAGATTTTGATAAATTATCCAGCGTAATTCCCTATATTTTCATTAAGGGCTGATGTGATCTATGGTGATACTGATGTGCTCATCCATCAGTATGAGCACTATCCATACATATTAAGCGTTAATGACTAATGTATACACTTCTAACCTGTCCTGGGGTGCACTTTATCTTTTTAGCAGCAAGGACACTGTGTCATTCAGAATGTATAAATATCTTATGTCGTGTAGGTTACCTGAGCAAATAAAGCACATCAGAAAATGTATTAATTGCAGCACATTTGTTCTATACTTTGAACTTAAATAGGGAGCATGGCTTATGAGTGTTTGAAAGTGTGTGAATGTGTGTATGTGTGCTCTAGTGGATTTGTTTGAAGGAGCTACTTTATATTCCACACCAGCCCTAACACACTGGTAAAGGAACCTGAAGCCCTTTTGGCTATGCTGAGAGAGAGACAGCGAGAGACTGTGTATTTTTTTACATTGATGGCTTGTGCTGTAAAAATCAAAGAGTTTTTACATATGTATGTCAGCATTTCATGTACAGTGCTCTCTCCTCACTTACCCATACACTAAATGTCACTTTGAAATCAGCTGTGCATGTGCCATTGGAAACCCATCTCTCATATCCAAACTTGCATGCTCTAATACAGATTACAATGCCAGATGGGTTCCTATGATGTCACTCTTCATTAGAATAGTGAGGGTGGGAGAATAATGTGTGCCCCTATGTGCCCAACAGACCACCACACAGATGCTGACGGCTTTCTCATTTCACATACCTGACATCCAGATTGGATGTGGCACAACACAAGGCATGATCTGAAAATAATCAATACGGCTGAGTCATGCTGGAACATTCTGCCCAGTCCCAACTCATCCCTGTGCTTTCTAGCTCCTGATTTACCTCAGCAGTGACGCGTTGTGTTGGATTGTCTAGTTTATTTGCTTTTCTATTCAAACTCATTAGCATTTGACTACGGACAGTCTATAAATGTGATGAGGGGATATGTAACCCTTGGGAAAAGCCCTAGGAGCCCCAGCTGGGTTGATCCTTTCGAAGACTGATGGTTTTCAGATGCATGGTCCAGCTGTGTTAGTGAGCACTGGGTCCAAGGGAGGCTGCCATCTGCCAAGCCTTCCCACCCACCTACCAAATGAATAGAACAATTTAGCACAGGCCATCAATTTACTAATTGTGGCAGAGCTTGTAGCATTTAAGAAAAGCCAAACATGGACAGAAAAAGAGAGTCGATTCATCATTATTAGATGCTTTATGTGGCATTATGGGTTGTTTGTATGTGTTTAGGCCATGGATGTTACTGTAACAGGGTGCAGGCAGTAAGCAATAATAGAGGAGACAGTTACACTAGTGGATTTGTAACAAAGAGATGTTAGCGGTATGCCTATTAATTTTTACTAATAAACCCTTTTTTTTTCAGCCTGAATTGCAGTCAAATATTTTATTGCTAACAGAACCTTGCAACCACATAGACACACTACACAACTATCCAGTGATAATCTTTAAAATTAGTGTTTGTTCCAGATATGTTTTGTGCCTCCATGTGCAAGCACATCAAATCCATTCCATTCCTACTTTCAAAACACATTACAAGCTAGTTGGTATCAATGACAGCTACATGTCACACACATTATGAGGTAATCCGGCTCTGTCTGGCTAAATGCAGAGTGCTACACAGTAAAATTTCACATTTTTTTCACATTTAACATGCTGTTAATGGGTGTTTGGCATACATCGGACTCAAATATACACAATCTAATACTTTGCCAGTGAAGCAGAAAGATGAATTTAAAACAAATGTGTTTCTGCCAAGCACTTTAAATAATCCTGGTCATGCTTCTAAATAAAAGTCCTAAACCTTTTTAAAATATTCATTCTATGATTATATAAAGGCAAGATCAGAATACAAAATGAGCAAAGAATTTGTGCAAAAAAGTTGAGAATATTGAGAAAATTAAAGTAAGAAAATGAAATTTAGAAAATTACTTTATTGATCTCACAGGGAAATTGTTATTTCTTCACATATCCCAGAAATGTAGGAAGCTGAGGTCAAAATGCATGGTCAGCCATGTAACAGCATCCCTGGAGCACAGAGGGTTAAGGGCCTTGCTCAAGGCCCAAAAGAGTGGCAGATTAGCGATAGCAGGTCTTGAACCCCTTGAACCTTCCAATCAGTAACCCATAGCCTTAATCACTTAGCTACCACCTTCGGACATAATGTATCAGAAGTGGGATACTTGCCTTAAAATGGTTAAAATGCATAATTTTATTAAAACCTGCTTTAAAATCTAGATGTGAGCAGTAGACGCCAGCAGGCACGGTCATGGTGTTCTGAATATTTCATCCAGAAATACAGTATACAGTGAGGAAAATAAGTATTTGAACACCCTGCTATTTTGCAAGTTCTCCCACTTAGAAATCATGGAGGGGTCTGAAATTGTCATTGTAGGTGCATGTCCACTGTGAGAGACATAATCTAAAAAAAAAAACAGAAATCACAATGTATGATTTTTTAACTATTTATTTGTATGATACAGCTGCAAATAAGTATTTGAACACCTGAGAAAGTCAATGTTAATATTTGGTACAGTAGCCTTTGTTTGCAATTACAGAGGTCAAACGTTTCCTGTAGTTTTTCACCAGGTTTGCACACACTGCAGGAGGGATTTTGGCCCACTCCTCCACACAGATCTTCTCTAGATCAGTCAGGTTTCTGGCCTGAGCTCCCTCCAAAGATTCTCTATTGGGTTTAGATCTGGAAACTGGCTAGGCCACACCAGACCCATGATATGCTTCTTACAAAGCCACTCCTTGGTTATCCTGGCTGTGTGCTTCGGGTCATAGTCATGTTGGAAGACCCAGCCTCGACCCATCTTCAATGCTCTAACTGAGGGAAGGAGGTCGTTCCCCAAAATCTCGCAATACATGGCCATTGACCAGCTCCTCCCCTGTAGTTCTGGGCTGATTTCTCACCTTCCTTAGGATCATTGAGACCCCACAAGGTGAGATCTTGCATGGAGAAATAGTCTGAGGGAGATTGACAGTCATGTTTAGCTTCTTCCATTTTCTAATGATTGCTCCAACAGTGGACCTTTTTTCATCCTCTCCTTAATACTCCTTAATAATGATGCTACCACCCCCATGCTTCACAGTAGGGATGGTGTTATTGGGATGGTACTCATCATTCTTCTTCCTCCAAACACGTTTAGTGGAATTATAAACCAAAAGTTCTATTTTGGTCTTATCTGACCACATGACTTTCTCCCATGACTCCTCTGGATCATCCAAATGGTCATTGGCAAACTTAAGACGTGCCTGGACACGTGCTAGTTTAAGCAGGGGAACCTTCCGTGCCATGCATGATTTCAAACCATGAGGTCCTAGTGTATTACCAACAGTAACCTTGGAAACGGTGGTCCCAGCTCTTTTCAGGTCATTGACCAGCTCCTCCCCTGTAGTTCTGGGCTGATTTCTCACCTTCCTTAGGATCATTGAGACCCCACAAGGTGAGATCTTGCATGGAGAAATAGTCCGAGGGAGATTGACAGTCATGTTTAGCTTCTTCCATTTTCTAATGATTGCTCCAACAGTGGACCTTTTTTCACCAAGCTGCTTGGCAATTTCCCCATAGCCATTTCCAGCCTTGTAAAGGTGTCTAATTTTGTCTCCAGTGTCTTTGGACTGCTCTATGGTCTTGGCCATGTTAGTAGTTGGATTCTTACTGATTGTATGGGGTGGACAGGTGTCTTTATGCAGCTAACGACCTCAAACAGGTGCATCTAATTTAGGATAATAAATGTAGTGGAGGTGGATATTTTAAAGGCAGACTAACAGGTCTTTGAGGGTCAGAATTCTAGCTGATAGACAGGTGTTCAAATACTTATTTGCAGCTGTATCATACAAATAAATAGTTTAAAAATCATATATTGTGATTTCTGGATTTTTTTTTTTTTTAGATTATGTCTCTCACAGTGGACATGCATCTACGATGACAATTTCAGACCCCTTGATGATTTTTAAGTGGGAGAACTTGCAAAATAGCAGGGTGTTCAAATACTTATTTTCCTCACTGTATATTGCATGAAAATAGAATTTTGCTCAACCCTGGGCAACAGAATGCAATTATCGCCAATAGTTGCTGAAAAGTGTCTCAAAAATCTGCACACTAAATGCATCCTTAAAGAGTCTGATCAGAGATTGAAGGCTGACATTTGTGAATAACCTTAAGCTGCCAGTTTTACAGAAATAATGGGCATGACCGAAAGAGTCAAAATCATGGTGGAAAGTTCAGGTTTGTATATTTTTCTCTTTTATTTGTGTCCCAGTGCTCTGAATAAATACAGCTTGTGTCTAAGTACTTCATACAGGGAGTGCAGAATTATTAGGCAAGTTGTATTTTTGAGGATTAATTTTATTTGAGGATTTAATTTGAACAACAACCATGTTCTCAATGAACACAAAAAACTCATTAATATCAAAGCTGAATATTTTTGGAAGTAGTTTTTAGTTTTAGCTATTTTAGGGGGATATCTGTGTGTGCAGGTGACTATTACTGTGCATAATTATTAGGCAACTTAACAAAAAACAAATTCATACCCATTTCAATTATTTATTTTTACCAGTGAAACCAATATAACATCTCAACATTCACAAATATACATTTCTGACATTCAAAAACCAAACAAAAACAAATCAGTGACCAATATAGCCACCTTTCTTTGCAAGGACACTCAAAAGCCTGCCATCCATGGATTCTGTCAGTGTTTTGATCTGTTCACCATCAACATTGCGTGCAGCAGCAACCACAGCCTCCCAGACACTGTTCAGAGAGGTGTACTGTTTTCCTCCTTGTAAATCGCACATTTGATGATGGACCACAGGTTCTCAATGGGGTTCAGATCAGGTGAACAAGGAGGCCATATCATTAGATTTTCTTCTTTTATACCCTTTCTTGCCAGCCACGCTGTGGAGTACTTGGACGTGTGTGATGGAGCATTGTCCTGCATGAAAATCATGTTTTTCTTGAAGGATGCAGACTTCTTCCTGTACCACTGCTTGAAGAAGGTGTCTTCCAGAAACTGGCAGTAGGACTGGGAGTTCAGCTTGACTCCATCCTCAACCCGAAAAGGCCCCACAAGCTCATCTTTGATGATACCAGCCCAAACCAGTACTCCACCTCCACCTTGCTGGCGCCTGAGTCGGACTGGAGCTCTCTGCCCTTTACCAATCCAGCCACGGGCCCATCCATCTGGCCCATCAAGACTCACTCTCATTTCATCAGTCCATAAAACCTTAGAAAAATCAGTCTTGAGATATTTCTTGGCCCAGTCTTGACGTTTCAGCTTGTGTGTCTTGTTCAGTGGTGGTCGACTTTCTGCCTTTCTTACCTTGGCCATGTCTCTGAGTATTGCACACCTTGTGCTTTTGGGCACTCCAGTGATGTTGCAGCTCTGAAATATGGCCAAACTGGTGGCAAGTGGCATCTTGGCAGCTGCACGCTTGACTTTTCTCAGTTCACGGGCAGTTATTTTGCGCCTTGGTTTTCCACACGCTTCTTGCGACCCTGTCGACTATTTTGAATGAAACGCTTGATTGTTCGATGATCACGCTTCAGAAGCTTGGCTATTTTAAGACTGCTGCATCCCTCTGCAATATATCTCACTATTTTTGACTTTTCTGAGCCTGTCAAGTCCTTCTTTTGACCCATTTTGCCAAAGGAAAGGAAGTTGCCTAATAATTATGCACACCTGATATAGGGTGTTGATGTCATTAGACCACACCCCTTCTCATTACAGAGATGCACATCACCTAATATGCTTAATTGGTAGTAGGCTTTCCAGCCTATACAGCTTGGAGTAAGACCATAACGAGGATGATGTGGTCAAAATACTCATTTGCCTAATAATTCTGCACTCCCTGTATAGTCTTTAAGTATTAAGTGCTCTTTCGTGCTAAGAGCTAATTAGATAGTTGTGTGTTCAAACTGCCAGGAATTCCAGACACTCACAGTGAAGTATATTATTAAATATACTTTAGAAACTGTTAAATATTCTCCTGAAATATGTCTCTTCTTATGGAATCTGAGGTGTTTAAGTTCCAAGCTTCATCAGGCTTTGTAGACATCCCTGTTGTGCCATCCATATGCTCCTTTATTCTTAATGTTGGGTTAACGTGCTGTTTTTGGACTCTCCTCAACACCTCCTGGCAAGCCAGCACAGTCAGACAGGTCGGACTGTGGGTGACGGCCAATATTCACTTTCACTAGGTTTGTTGCCCTGCTCCCAAATGTAGCCTGTTAAGTCATGGTTTAACAGCTTGTCCCTAATTAACAGCAGAGGTGGGAAGTAACAAAGTACAAATACTTCGTTACTGTACTTAAGTAGTTTTTTTCGGTATCAGTACTTTACTCCACTATTTATTTTTTAAACAACTTTTTACTTTTACTCATTACATTTTTACACAAATATCTGTATTTTTTACTTCTTACATTTTCAAAACAGACTCGTTACTTTAGTTTTATTCCATTGATTTGGTGAAATATTATTTTTTTATTTTCACTGCGTGCCGATTTTAGCTGAACAACCGATTTCCTGTCATTCCGCGTTCAATCCACTGGTGTCTAAAGTCCTGACTCTCACTCACCACAGAAGGCAGTAAGAGGTTTGGGGTTAACGTGGATGAGACAGAGGGAGTCAGTGATGTAAACATGACTGAGAATAGACACATTCCTGATCATCATCATCTTTTCTCTGCTTGTGTTCTATATGTGGATCTTCAGCCTGGACACATTCATTAGGTAACAACATTTTTAATTAGTTTTGTATTTATATATATATATATATATATATATATATATATATATATATATATATATATATATATATATATATATATACATACAGACCAAAAGTTTGGACACACCTTCTCATTCAAAGAGTTTTCTTTATTTTCATGACCATGAAAATTGTAGATTCACACTGAAGGCATCAGAACTTTGAATTAACACATGTGGAATTATATACATAACAAAAAAGTGTGAAACAACTGAAAAATGTCATATTCTAGGTTCTTTAAAGTAGCCACCTTTTGCTTTGATTACTGCTTTGCACACTCTTGGCATTCTCTTGATGTATATATATATATATTTGGCTGTCAAAATGAAAATTATTTTAAATGGCACGAAATTGTTTTCCTTTCTTTACTTAGATATAAAATAAATAAATTAACTCCAGATAAAAATATTTTTGATCAGTAAACCTTTGTTTTATTTCTGAGTCTCAAATCAAACACCAAAATCCGCCATGATTCTCACAATTTACCCTCTGGGTGGCGTTTTGTGGGTTTTTCCCTCATAATGGCGACACAAACCTAAATTACTGTCTTTATTGATGGTACAGATAAAAACAATACATCATTTAAATCTGTAAAATGTCTATAATTTTATATATATAAAAGCTTCCTGACTTGACTTGAAGAGGTGCATTTTCTCCGGTATCACCTCATTAACTGTCCGTGTGGAAACATAGCAAAGGCTCTAAATGATGTCCACACATCTCTGCACTGATATAGCCTTTATATTTAATCACTGTACATATGCTTACATATATATAACATGCTGTACATATGATACATGTTTAGTAAATGTCTCTGTCTCACTGTATATGTCTCTCTCTTGCTGTCTCTCTATTTGTTTCTCACTCTTTCTAAAGCTGTGTCTCTTTGTCTTTGTCTCTGTCTTTCCTGCTTATTTACATGTCTAACAAAGTTTTGAGTTTTGAAGTAATGCCATTAGTGATCTATGATGAAATACTTCCCTGGTTTGATTCTTACCTCTAGTTTCATATTGAACATTATAAGAAGTTTTTAAAAACAGAACAATGAAAGATCATTAAAATTGGTTGTTGGCAAATCATGGTATATCAGTGGTGCAGGTGTTGGAGATGTGGTTCTTGTACCTGAGCCACTTCTCATAGACTTCGAGTTACTGAGAGAATGTACAGGAAGGAGAAGTTTTGACCCTCTACCATCATGATCTAAGAGAAAACACTGGTCTCCTAACTATAGAAAAGCCAAGAGTCCAATAAGCAAAGGCTTGTTTGCCTCTCCTGTGTTGGTGTAATGGTTAGTGAAGTGGTCGCTGCTACCTGACTCACCCGGTTCGATTCCCACCCCTTAGCTTTCCTTTAAATTGTTTAAAAGGTTTTTAAAAGAACCAAAAAGGTCCTAAAAATCAGGTTCTTGCAGGAAATCCTGTGGCTCAATTGGAAGAGCTTTACCTCTGGGTTGAGAGGTTGCTGGTTCAAACCCCGGCCAGGGTTCAAAGTTAAGAGTGTGGAAGGTTCTGGTGGCTGTAGTAAGGACGGTGTCAGAAATGGCTGCGTGGAAGGTTGGATGTGGTTTCGGAGGGCGTATCCTGAAGCAGGGGGGCAATATCCGGGCATCTGCCCCCCAGTGTCTGAGAAGCTGAAAACAGGGGGTTATGAAGCAAAAACGTTCAAAAAAGTATCGACTTAGTTTTGCATATATAGGGAAAAATTCTGCCAAAAACCTATCACCCTCACTTTTTCTGAGGCTGTGAAGCAGCTAGCATTCACAGCCTTTGTTTACAGTCAACTACCTCATTACTCACCAGACACTACTTTCCACACAGCTTACCCAGTGTGGGGACAAGCCAGATTTGAACCAGCAACCTCTGAGCTCAGAGGCAAGGCTTTTATCACAAAGCCATCAAGTCCCACAACACACCTTCTTTTTTTTGGGGGTTTATCCTTCGTTTCATGCTTCAAAGCAAGAAATTTCGACCAGACAGAAACACAGAAAGCAGGATTCGAACCTTGAACCCACCCAACAGCAAAATACCAGTCTTAACCCTCTGAACCATCGGGAAGGACCGGCTGCGACGATTGTTTAAAGCAGGTCTATCTTTTCTTTCAAACCATCAACACAAGAATATAATGCTAAAGACAGACATAGGAAGCAAACCTATAACGTGACTAGCAGGGACAAAGCAGGATTCGAACCCTGATTTACACCATTAGCAAGGCATCAGCATTAACCCACTGAACCATCAGGAAGGACAAGCTGGGAAGCTTGTTTAGAGCAGGTCTATCTTTCTTTTTAACCCATCAAAACAAGAATATGAAGATGTAGGAATCAGAATTTAACCTACCTCATGACTAGCAAACAGAAAGCCAGGTTTGAACCCTGACCACCAACATTAGCAAAGTACCAGCCTTAACCCACTAAGCCATCAGAAAAAAACAGGATAGGAAGCTTGATTAGAGCAGGTCTATCATTTTATTCAAACCATCAACACAAGAATTTAACGGTAAAGAAAGATGTAGGAAGCAAATACTGATGTAAATAGCACAAGTTGAACCCACATTGTAAATAACAGGAAGAAAGCAGGATTCGAACCATGATCCCCACCACCCGGGAGATACCAACCTTAACCCATTGAACCATTGGTGAGGACAGGCTAGGAAACTTATTTAGAGCAGGTCTATCTTTCTTTTCAACCCATTAAAAACAAAAATATATCGCTAAAGAAAGATGTAGGAAGTGAATCCTGATTGTGACTGTCAGACAGAAAGCAGGATTCGAACCCTGAACCCCACCAAAAGCAAGAAACCTGATTTAACCCACTGAACCATCAGGGAAGACAGGCCAGGAAGGTTGTTTAGAGCAGGTCTATCTACCTTTAAACCATCAACACAAGAATATAAAGCTAAAGAAAGATTTAGGAAGCAGGAACATAACCTACATCACAACTAGCAGGATTCAAACCCTGATTCTCACCATCAGCAAGGCACCAGCTTTAACCCACTGAACCATGGAAGAGATCATACTAGGAAGCATGTTTAGATGAGGCACAAGCCTTAAACCACTGAGCGACCACTGCTGAAAAGCATGTGTGCTTTTTGGAGGGTTCATACTTTGTTTCATGCCAGCGCAGTAAGAAAGAAGGCATGTAGGACCGCCTTTGAAACCTTATCACCAGCGTGGACTATATTAAGGACCATGTTCAGCCTTAACCCACTGAGCTACCACACTTGGAGTTATCTTTCATTAAAGACCAGGAAATCAATCCAACACAGAAAGGACAGAATTGAAATGTTTTCAGAGGGGACAAGGTCCAGAAGTTTTATTTACCAACACAGCAGCCAGCTCGACCAGGAATCAAACTCTCAAACTCATCCTTGTGGGGATACTGACATTAACCACTAGGCTATCACGTCCACCCATCCAACCATCCATCCATCCATCTATCCATCTATCTATCTATCTATCTATCTATCTATCTATCTATCTATCTATCTATCTATCTATCTATCTATCTATCTATCTATCTATCTTATATGATGTGAGGTCCAGTTAACAGCTAAAACAGGTAGAAGTAATAACTACTTTTTACTTAAGTACATGTCAGAGCCAAAACTTCTTTACTTTCACTTAAGTAAAAAAGTTTAATCAGTACTTCAACTTTTACCCGAGTATTTTAAAACATGAGTATCTGTACTTCTACTTAAGTAAAGGATGTGTGTACTTTTGCCACCTCTGATTAACAGTATACATGAAAGTTTAGTGTAAGAGCGCAGCTTTACTTTCACTCAACAAGCAACATCCCTCTATATAGAAACAAAATTGCTTGTTCTTTGGAAGATCTTTGCATGTCCTGTGATGCTTGTATATAATCGTATTCATTGTTAATGCACTATGAAAAGCAATTGTTACAAAAAAAAAAAGTGACGATTAAAAAGTTCAGTTCAATTCAATTCATTTTTATTTGTATAGCGCTTTTAACAATGGACATTGTCTCAAAGCAGCTTTACAAAAGCGGTAATAAAAAAATTTATATGTTTTGTCCTTATAATTGTAACTGTAAGGAAATTCACAACAAATGAAAACAAAAAAGTGTAATAATTGCTAGTGAGTTTGAGTCAGAAATGCCAAATCATTTCATTACAAATTTATCAAATGTAAAATATTAAATATAATAAAAATCCAATTTGGGCAGTGCACATTTTTTGCCTAGAATAAAAATAGGAAACATAGGAATTAGTCAAAATAAATCCATGATTGCCCATGATTGAGAGAACATTTCTTATATACATTCTGTGAATCTGACAGTAATTTCAACCACTTTAGTATTTTTTATAATTAGGTGCTGATTTAATTCAATATTGCAGCTGTGATTTTTGATAATTACAAGACATTCTAAGTAGCCTTCTTTTATGTTGTATATATGTTGTATCTCTTCACCAGCTTACTACTAATGCCAAAAATAGTATAAATACTGAATATATTTACTCACAAACAGAGCTCAAAGTTGGTTAGGGGAAAAAAAACAGGCACCTTTTACTGCACCTTTCAAATGGAAGGTCGATGTTGCAGGATTTTTTTAATACTTAAGTGCACGTTTTAGCTTCATGTATTCTTTCTTTCTTTCTTTCTTTCTTTCTTTCTTTCTTTCTTTCTTTCTTTCTTTCTTTCTTTCTCTCTCTCTCTTTTCTATCTATCTATCTATTTTTCTCTAGAGCAATCTGAATCAGTGGTTAACACTAATGAAATTCAGGCCTATCTGAATATACGCCTTAATATGCGTGTATTTTAATCACATTTGCTAAAAAAAAAAGCTTAACTCAGTGTGAACATTTTGTCCTTCTTTTGAAAGTGAAGTGCTGACAGTATGCTTCTGTATCATGATCGGGTCCATGGCATGGTGCACTTCTGATAATGATAGATCACATCACATGACTGCAAAGATAAAGATAATGCTGACCGACTCGCATTGATCCACTGTTTGGATGATTGAACCTGTTCATTATACAGTCATAGTTCAAAAACCATTATCTAATTGTATCCAAAACCAAAGGGTCAATACTTTTGCAACCAATAACAACTGACTAAACTTTGTGTTACAAACAGAAAAAAAAACACTGTCAAATGTCATATTGTGCCTGTTTTAATTCTTGTTTGCAACAAAATATCGGATAGTTCAAAGGGGGGTAAATACTGCAACTAACATTATATAAATAGGAAGAATTTACAACTTTGTGTCTTATGATGTGCAGCACTTTCTTTAGAAGTATGTGAATCTTAGCCACAAATAATATTCTATGATGCATACTTTCCTCATAATTCCCAATTTAAGCTTGCCATTTGCTCTGGTACTGCTACCAAGCAGAGACCTTGTCTTCAGCATCCTCCCCGACTGATTCAAGACTAAAACAATAAAGCACATGTTATTAATAGGGCAGCTGATAAAAATTTCAAGCACTGCTACAGGCACAAAAATAGCCTGATAAAGCTCTAACTCATTTTTGATTCAATCTTCAGCATAGGTCTTGTGCTTGGTAAAAAATTATAGGCAAAGGAGCATCTGCATTGTTTCTGAGCCTGAGAGAAGAAGATTGTGTTGTCATCTCACTGTAAAAGTAGAAACTTTGCTCTGCTCTGCTCATTCATATCCAAGTGATACTGTTTAATCATGGGTTTATCTAGTACCTCTTATAAAGTCTATAATATAGAGTCATTTTTAGGCTGGGATTAGACCTCATCATTTTTTGTAACAATGTTCAACTAAGGTTTTGCATTGTTTTCCTTCTGTATTGTACTTCATTTTTAGGGATCTCTACAATTCCATCTGTATAAAGAAATTTCATAAAAGCAAATCCTATTAATAGGCTGTGAGGCTCACGCACCGAATTGCAAAATGGCTTTCCTAAGTGCTTTGTACTGTATGAGCCTCTTTCAGTGTCATGTTTTTGTGTTAATTACTACTCCGGATGAATAGAACAAAAGCATGGTCTTTTCCCCCTACGCTGTTCAGCGTGGTGGTGAGGAGGGTGACACAGTTCAGCAGAGGAAAAGTCCTTGTGCTGAATAGGCTCCTTGTAGGGCTTAGTAAAATAAAGATCAGGGAGAGCAACGAGAATGAAGACACGCTTTGTCAGCTGCCTTTTGTGTTCCGTCTGTCTATTGTGATCTGGTCATATGAGTTTTCCTGGACTTGTATACCATATACAGTGCAGTGTGTGGATGAAAATGAGTTTGGATTCATGCACATGAAACAGGGTACAGGAACAGATTGAAAGACAAGAGAAAAAAAAGAGTTGGATTAGCTATAATAACAATATGACCGCAATGTGAGTGAGAATGAATTTTTTTTTGGTGCATGGAGTACAATTAAATAAATAACTAGCAAAGTTATTTAGATCGCTTGGAGTATATAATACAATGGAATCTTTTACAGAAGTGCCAGAATGAGCAGGGAGCAGAGAGAGGGTCAGGGGTGAGAACATTCTGACTTCTCTTTCTAATGGGAAAGATTTTCAGCTTTTGCAGCCAAGGGATTATTATGCAAAAAAAAAAAAAAACATGTCAAACTTATTCCACCTCCCTCTTTGTTTTGCTCATTCTAATTCCTGATCGGTTCTAATCGCAAGAGCCAGTGAGCCTTAGATGATGACATAATCTGTGCTCCACCCCTGGGAGCATGGCAGGCTTCCTTTATGGGAAGAGCACTGGCATGTAGCAATTAGTACTTAGAGGGACACTTGACCATATGTGACCATGGATAGGGCACCACAGTGTGCTTCATACTCTACATTATGAGCATCGGCCTTTTAGCTACAGAAAGGTGTTACAAGAAAGTGCTTTTAACCTTGTAAGTACATTTCTGTTTGTTTTTAACCTTTATGAGGTCTTCTTTTTCCTTAGGTCTGCTTTGGGGCTAAACATTGCACTGGGAATGCAGAGAGAAGTAAGAATATTAGTAAAATAAGAATAAGAATTAAATGAAAAATATATTCTGTCACCATTGGGGCTGATTAAAAACATATACAGCTTTCTTTTATGAAGTATCTTGTCAAGTTGGATATTCTTCACATTATATCAAGTTAAAATGTTGCAGCATGCATGCTGCACAAAAATGTATAATCTGTAATGAATTCGGCTAATTTGATATTTTGATAAGTATAATTTATTCGAATCTTTGGGAAGTCAACCCCAAAAATAATGATTCCACTTTGGTTTCCATGAAAATGCCCTTAAAAGGAAAAACATTTGTGAGATTCTGTATTCCCAGGATAGTGCAATAGGAATTTGGCTCTATGTGGTGGAAGAAGTGCCTGGGTTTTTTCTTTTTGACAGCGATTGTAATGCAAGTGGTTCGTTCAGCTTGAGTTGTTTATTGGTGATTTATGAGTTTTTTATTTATAAATCATCTTTAAATTATGCAGAACATGAAGTAGGAATTAGGCTGACTATTACTGAAGTTCCTATTCTGCCACCTGCTAGCTTCATTGCCTGCTAATTTCATTTATTTAAAGTCAAAGATTGCTGTTAGCACAAGCTTTCTGCGTAATAGGTTTGAGTTTCTAAATTTTGAAAAAGTAAAAAAATGCCACTGTCTGCTTTTGATTCTCTTTTAGACCCTTTTTTTGTTATTATTAGTGCAGATATTGTCATTTCATTCAGTACCTTGAATATGTTTTTTGGACATTTGCTGTTTATGAAAAGATTTGGATTGAACATAGGTTTAATATACATTACAATGATTCCATTGTTTTAGAAGATTTGAAGAACACCTTTTGGATGTGGTAGAATGGGAGACGTACTATATCAAATTGCACCTAAACCAACTCTGCAACCTTGTTGAAAAAATTTAAATATAAAGAATTATAAAAAATACACAAATAAAGAGACAAAACACAATCTTAGTTTGTAAATCAGTTCTGCAAATCCTAGGGAACTGTTTTAGACTGCAAATGGCATAAGACTGGCATAGAGAATAATCTCTTAGCAGCAAATTAACTTTAAACACACAAACATAGACACACAAACATAATTACTCTGATGTAATTTTGAACTGAAAAAAAACGATCGAATACGTATTGCTGCCATCTTGAATTACTGTCAGTTCAAAGTTTTATATTTTCTTTCCATGTCCATGTTGCTTTCCCATTTATTCTCAGTTGTTCACCAACCTCCAAACAATATAATAATAATAGGTGGACTGTCTATCCTGAGTGTGTGAATGTGTGTGCAAGATGCCATTTAATGGACAAGCGTACAATCTGAGGTGTATTCCCAACTCCTGTACAGCATGAGCCCCAGATCTGCTGCAACCCTGATGAGGATAAAATAGTTGCAAAAATGAATTGTATCAAATAAAATACTGTCATTTTAATGCATTTTTTGACTCTTTTGCTTAGGTCAGTGGCATAAAATTCAATCCTCTTGTTTAAGAGGACAGCACAGTACAGCTCTTTCTGTCTCTGTGTCCTCTTCTTCTTTCGGCTTCTCCCATTAGGGGTCGCCACAGCGGATCATACGTCTCCATACCTCCCTGTCCTCTACATCTGCCTCTTTCACCCCAAATACCTGCATGTCTTTACTCACCACATACATAAACCGCCTCCTTGGCCTTTCTCTTTTCCTCCTTCCTGATGGCTCCATCCTCAGCATTCTCCTACTGATATACCCCATGTTCCTCCTCTGCACATGTTCAAACCATCTCAATCTCGCCTTCCTCACCTTGTCTCCAAAACGTCCTACGTGCACACTCCTGCTCTATTCCTCAGGCAACCTCTCACCTTCCAAAATCTTGTTGAACTACCTGGTTAAAAACTCCACTGCCATCTCTCCTAAACATCTCCATGCTTCTACTGGTATGTCATCTGGTCCAACCGACTTTCCACAATCGTATCAATCAGTATAGGAAAAAAAATCCATGCTATTGCCTTTGGCTTTATTGGGTAGAGAGGGCATTTTTTAATGTTTAGGATTTATGTTTGTTTTGAGGAGAGATTCAGAAAGATGGCTAATGTTTTTTCTCAGTTCTGAATAACTTTCCTTCATATAGTCTGAAAATGTTAGTTCACCCAGGGCTTCTCTCTGCTCCTTTCTTAGATGTACTTGTTCATTCCCTCATTCTGATTTGTGAAAACAGGCTGCATCAGCACAGTAGTGGTACTTGAACACTGCACCATCAATGTTCAGAGGCTGCAAAGTCTTTAGCTACATCACTGTTAAGACTTTGTTATTTTTTCCGAAACACTAATTGCAAAGTTGAGGGGCTTTGTAGAAAAAAATCTCCTGTTCTACTACATCTCAAAAGTGCTCTTCAGACCTGGCGACTGGAAAGGCCCCTAAAGAAATATTGAATTTAATGCCATGTTCATGAAACCAGTTTCAGACCACTTTTGCTTTGTGACATGGTGCATTATAATGCTGGAAGGAGCCATTAGAAGATGGTCATTCGAATTTGTTGCAATTAAAAGATGCACATAATCCGCCGAAATACTCAAATAAGTTGTGGCATTTAAGCAATAAATGCTATTAATTACAGCAATGTGCCAAGCAAAGACACCACATACCATTACACCACCTACACCAGCCTAGACAATTCACACAAGATCAGTAGAGTCTATGGATTTACAGTTGTGTTCAAAATTATTCAACCCCCAATGCTGTAAATGGTTTTAGGGAATTTAGTGTACATTTGTAATTGTATTCAGAATGAAATCCTACAAGGACTTCTTAAAGAACCATATGCAACTAAAATGACATCAATTAGTTTTGTAATACAGTAGTAAATGTTTCTTTTGTGAATTCTTCATTGACATAATTATTCAACCCCTTAAAGACTACCACTCTGAAGAACAGAGGTTCAATGAAGTGTTTTCAATCAGGTATTGAAAACACCCGTGGATATCAGGGAGCAGCAATAAAGCCTAATAAGCACCAATTAGGCAGCTTTAAAATGACTGTGATACTCAGCTCCTTCTAGACATTTACTGGTGTGGTTACAAACATGGTGAGGTCAAGAGAATGGTCCAGGAAGACAAGAGAACAGGTGATTACTCTTCACAGGAAGGGCAATGGCTATAAGAAGATTGCAAAGATGTTAAACATACCAAGAGACACCATAGGAAGCATCATTCGCAAATTCAAGGCAAAGGGCACTGTTGAAACGCTACCTGGTCGTGGCAGAAAGAAGATGCTGACTTCGACTGCTGTGCGCTACCTGAAGCGTAGAGTGGAGAAAAGTCCCGTGTGACTGCTGAGGAACTGAGAAAAGATTTGTCAGATGTGGGTACTGAAGTTTCTGCTCAGACAATACGGCGCACCCTGCGTAATGAAGGCCTCCATGCCAGAACTCCCAGGCGCACCCCCTTGCTGTCCCCAAAGAATAAGAAGAGTCGACTGCAGTATGCCAAAAGTCATGTGGACAAACCACAGAAGTTTTGGGATAGTGTTCTGTGGACTGATGAAACAAAATTAGAACTGTTTGGGCCCATGGATCAACGCTATGTTTGGAGGAGGAAGAACAAGGCCTATGAAGAAAAGAACACCTTGCCTACTGTGAAGCATGGCGGGGGGTCAATCATGCTTTGGGGCTGTTTTGCTTCTGCAGGTACTGGGAAGCTTCAGCGTGTGCAAGGTACCATGAATTCTCTTCAGTACCAGGAGATATTGGATGACAATGTGATGCAGTCCGTCACAAACCTGAGGCTTGGAAGACGTTGGACCTTTCAACAGGACAATGATCCCAAGCATACCTCCAAGTCCACTAGAGCATGGTTGCAGATTAAAGGCTGGAACATTTTGAAGTGGCCATCGCAGTCACCAGACTTAAATCCGATTGAGAACCTCTGGTGGGACTTAAAGAAAGCAGTTGCAGTGCGCAAGCCTAAGAATGTGACTGAACTGGAGGCTTTTGCCCATGATGAATGGGCGAAGATACCCGTAGATCGCTGCAAGACACTTGTGTCAAGCTATGCTTCACGTTTTATAAGCTGTTATAACTGTAAAAGGATGTTGTACTAAGTACTAAGATTGAATGTTACTTGGGGGTTGAATAAAACTGATAATGATGTGAGCTCAGAAAAGACATTTGTGGTTATTTCATTATAAATGTTATGTTATATTTGTCTGACCTACACGTGCCTCTTTGATTTAATTGTAAGCAGGATGACTGAATGATCATAATCAATGTCAAACCGACCAAAACAATCAATTTCAGTGGGGGTTGAATAATTTTGAACACAACTGTATGCTGTTAGTGCCAAGTTCTGACCCTACCATCTGTGTGCCTCAGTAAATGAGAATTACCTGATTAGGCAGATTTTTTTCTTTTTTTTTTTTTTGGTAAGCTTGTCCCACACTGCAGCAAACTTTCTGTTCTTGGCTGACAGAAGTGGAAATCAACATAATCTTCTGCTGTTGTAACCCAGCAGGTTACTTCAATCTGCCTAAAGGTTTGACATGCTGTGTGACAGAGATTCGGTTTTCATCCGGACATTGACCCTTACCACAATGGCTATGCTAATGAGGTTTTAAGATAAGAACATCAAAGCCTTGGAATGCCTCAGTCAAAACCTAAAGTTGATTGATAATCTGTGACAAGACTTGAAAGTCTCTGTCCATTATCAAAAAAAGCAAAAGGGTAAAAATGTCTAACCAGGAACTAATTGTCTTGTTCATGAAATTATTCGGAGATGATTTTGCTTTGTGGCTTGGTGCATTATCATGCTGGAATTAAAATGGATTCATGCTGTTGGCACCTAATTTTGACCCTATCATCTGTGTGTCTTGGCAAAATTTGAGCTTTATAATTGCAGACTATGTTTTTTGCAGTCCTCAACTGCTCTGTTTCGGTAAGTCTGTGCCCAATGCGGCCTCAGCTTTTTGTTCTTGGCTGACAGACAAGGAACCTGATATGGTCTTCTGCTGTTGTAGCCTATCCACTTGAAGGTTTGACATGCAATACATTTTGCGATGCTTTTTTGCTTACCACAGTTGTAGTTATTTGAGATACTGTATATTTTTTATCAGCTTGAACCAGTCTGGTCATTCTTTATTGACCTCTCCCATAACAAAAGAGTCAAGGTCAGTTCATAATATTTTTTTTTCATAATTGATAGTATTGATTGTTTTAATAATTGGTTAATTAACTGTTATTGAAAATTAGGTTCATAGCCAGTGCTAAAGGGGGAATTTAGCATTTGTGGTAGCATTTGTTGAAGAAGATGTTTAGGTATATGGCCTAATGCACAAACTGATGCTTTTCACAATGAAATTAGTGCATTTAATACTCAATTTAATGTAGGAGACATTTTATAATATACTATACATTTAACTAAAAAGACATTGAACACTTTTTAGTAACCACGTTCAGTTTGCTCAATTGATAAGAATTGAATTCATATATAAGGTTACAGTTAAGGGATCTGGGGCTGTGAATCACCCTCGGCTAATAACACAGCAGGAAAATTAGCCCACCCATTGATTAAGCTTTTGTGCCTCGCCCTGCATCACCAACCTCTTCTCCATTCTCTCATATGATAAACTCGTCCAGCCTTAATTTCATCCTATTTACTGTACTTGTGTAATTTTCCACTGTGTATGTCCCTATCCCTGTTAGCTTACTTCCTGTCTCTGCTCATAGGTCTGGCTCAGGTTCATTATCTGCGTTCTCAATTAGCTTAATCGTTTTGTCCATTCTGATTATGGCTATAAAAGCCTACAAATGCTATTCCCTTTTGTTCTGTGGAACTAAAATATGAAACTATTCACAATGCATAAAAAACTATCAAGTGAAGAAATTTTTAGAAAACATCATCAAAAGCATGCAAAAAAATTTCTACACATTTTCTCACTATTTGAATTTACTGCTGATAACTGCAGTGTGGATGTGATTTCTACTTGAACTTGGTCTCAGGTAACAATACAAAGAAGTATTCAAAATTGTTCATTGTATTTTCGCAAAGGCCATGTGATTTCTCTGGTTCAATGTCTCCTGTGTAGTTTTTTTTTGTTTTGTTTTATTTGGACTGCCTGTCTCCATTCAAGTGCCTAGTTTAGCTTCTGTATGTGCTTAGTCTCTTCATTCAGGAATTGTTTTGTTCCTAGTTTAATCTAAGTTCTGTTCCAAAGTCAGTCTGATTCTATTCCTTTTGTTAGCTTAAATTCTGCTGCTCTGATCATGTTCTTAAACATTTGCATACCTCAATTGTTTGTTCTTTTCCTGATTTTTATTTATGCACGTGGCTCTGTCTTGAGCTGTTCTGTTCACTCAAATTGGAAACTCTCTAGTATTCTGTTCCCTCCATAGCTCATTTTGTACTCAGCTCTTGTCTTCTATTTCAAAGCTTTTACTATTAAAGTCACTGGGAATTGCTCATTATTAGGATCTGCTCTGTCAACATAAGCCACTAAGCTTCTCCCTGAGTTAGTCATGGGAAACACTGTCTCAGCCTCAGACGCTCCACCCAGGAGTTATGCAGTGTCTAAAATATTTTGTATATATTTTCTGGCCACATCCTTGAGAATTTTCACAACTGCATTCTGCACTCCCTTGCATAGTCATTTCCATGTGCTGCTTTCAGCAGGAAAACAAACTTTTAAACAATGAAAACTATAACGTTAGCTCATATTCATACTTGGTACCATATAGGATACATTCAAACCCCAGCTGGTTGTTGGATTCTTTGCCACCTCTTGTTCTAAAGCAGAAGTCTCCAAGAAGAGAGTCCTCAAGCTCACAGGGAACTCTTTGTATTTTTAACAATCTCTGTCTCTATTTGCCTCTCTCTTTATGTCCCTCTCACAGGAACTAAATCACAGGACAGTGGCATTGCAGAGATGGAGGAGCTCCCTGTTCCTCAAGCCATTAAAATCAGCAACATCACCTGTGACTCCTTCAAGATCTGCTGGGACATGGATTCCAGAGCCAAGGAGCGCATCACACACTACTTTATTGACCTTAACAAGAAAGAGAACAAGAATGCCAATAAGTTCAAGCACAAGGTATTAGTGACATTTAGGTTGAGGGTTTTACTTTTCAGCTCATTAAAAGTATTTGACTCTTTCCTACACTACATTGGCACTGCATTCTGCCTGCAGAATGGAAAAACTTTTTAAACAGTCTTAAATAAGTATAAACTTATTATTTTATTGTTGTATGTTTAGTCAGGACATTCTGGTTTCTGTGTGTAGAGTATTGTAAACAGGTATAGCTGCTGGTGTGAAGGGTGAATGTTAATAGTTGGGGTGTGAGACACCTGCTGGACACCTGCTGAGTTCACACTTTTCCACAAACACAGTGGTAGAAAGCAGTTTCCAATAAGACAATTTGGTGCAGGCCAAATTGCTAAAGTTTACTGCAAAATATGAAGAAATTATTATGCTAATTACTTTATATATTTCATGAATGCCTTGCTTTGCCCTCTGCATGCCCCAGGATGTCCCCACTAAGCTGGTAGCAAAGGCAGTGCCTCTACCCATGACAGTGAGAGGCCATTGGTTTCTGAGTCCACGCACAGAATACACTGTAGCCGTCCAAACAGCATCCAAGCAGAGCGACAGAGACTACGCCATTTCTGAGTGGAGTGAGGTCGTGGAGTTCTGCACAGCCGGTGAGCGTAAAAAGTCAAAACACTTTCTCTGCTAATATGTTACTCGATATGAACCCCTTGTTTTTTTATTCACTGTAAATGGTCATACGGGCATCAATGCAGACTATTTTGATTTAAATTGCTCTAGCATTAAAGATATCCAGATAGTTCAGTGGATAAGCTGGTGGCCTTTTGATTGGAAGGTCATAGGTTCAAATACCAGCACTACCATTGCTGACTCCTTGAGCAAGGTTGTATAACTGAGATAACTGTAAGAGTGTCTGCCAAATGCCATAAATGTAAATACCCAATAAATCTTTGTATATAATTCTTCACAGGAGCTCAATTTATTTTATTTTATTTTGATAATTTTATAACCATAGCTTACTAAATTATTTTTTATATTGGCTTTCTGTCCAAAGCTTATTCCGCTTCAATTTTGACTGTTTTCTAATGCTTTATAATATTAAATAAGACACTAACATTCTCTTAAATACATACATATGGTATTAGGCAGTGATTGTAATGCAACACGAGGATAAGCGAATGCAAGTACAGATTATATTTATTAACAAGGTGCACAAATATAAATTAGAGACATGAAAATAAAATAGAGAAAATGTAATCTGAACACAAAGTCAAAGACTGTGAACTGTAAAAGCAACCATGGAGGCCAAGCATGAGACAAAGTGTGCTGTGAACGGTGGGACTATATAAGTCAAATTCAAGGTTATATGGAACAGCTATAAGTGATAAGTGACATGTAACAGTCATGTAAGGGGTGCTGTGTCAGGAAATGTAATTAAAGATCATGAAGAAAAGAAAAGTATTCCTTGTTTAATTATTTTAATTTAGGAGAATGTCTGGTGAAGCTTTAAACACTCATTGTCATGTTCTGAATCAGCATCATGAGGAAACCTAAACTTTTAAAATTCCCAAATCGGATGGGTACTTGTTTACGGCTTGTTCTTGTTTAGTAAACAAATTACTTAATATAAATATAATCTCTAATATCTATAATGAATGTCATTTTTTTCATTCAAATTGTATTATGTACATCTATTCACTGATTTAGAGTTTCATGTAGCGAATTCGTTTGTAATAATTGTCTGTAAAAGGGAGTCAAAATAAGTGGGATATATTTTTTCTGGGAAGATTTTGACCATGAAATTATCCAGCTAATCAAAAATCCACTTATCTCTTAGTTATAGAAGAATAATTTAGCAGTGTTTATCTTTGGTGCATGTTGCTATGGTTTCATCTCACTACCAAGACTCATTCTGGCTTCCTTTCCTGGTTTTCTTCCTTTTCCTTACTCCCAGATTACTCTACGGTCCATCTCACACAGCTGCTGGAGAAAGCAGAGGCCATTGCAGGCAGAATGTTGCCTTTCTCTGTGTTCTATCGCAACCAGAACAAAGAGTACTTTGACCATGCAAGGCATGTACATCTGCTACTTTCATACATCTGTTTGTATTTCTATACTGTACAGTTACATCCAGTTTTAGGGAAAGCGAAATAGTGAAGCACAATAAAATGTTGCCTTAGATTTTAAGACTTTACTACCTCTTGCTTCTATTTCATTCAACATTTATAATACTTATGATTATTATTATTGGTGTATCTAAGACTCTTTAATGCTTTTAATATTTATATCTCCATTTGATTTGTATATAAACCTAAGATTTATATAGTATATACCCTCACATTTCAGCAACCATTTTATTTTACCTTCTTAAGGGACAATAATATAGAAGTGAAACCGATATATTTTAGAGTAGTTAATTTGCAGCTTGTATAGCAGTACAGATTTACTATCCTCTAAAAATAACATACAGCCATTATTGTCAAAATAGCTGGCAACAAAAGTGAGTAAACCCTAAGTGATAACAGCTGTGTAACCATGCAAAGCCACATTTCCTATTAATCATGTTCATGTTTTTTTCTGCTTGACAGGACCATACAATTTAGTATATCTTGTATTAGAGAAGTTCAAATTTGAGTACAATTCTCTCATACTGACCACTGAATATTTAAGGTACCACCCAATGGCTTAAAGACGGAATCCACTGGTGTGGGTGAAGGTATGCTGCGTGTTAGTCTTTCTTGCTCTGTGTAAAAGATAAAGGATTAAAATATACTTCGATTTGTTTCATGAATCCAATTTTGACTTTAATCTAAATCCAACTTATAATAAAAAATTTAACTTGAATTAATCTAATTAAAGCTGATTCACTTATCAGTTGTGTTTTGAATTTTAATAGATTATTCTAAGTAGCCCATCCTTTTAATTAATCGGCCAACTGCACAGATCCACAAAAATGAACTCGCCAGTCTGAAATTTTGTCAGAGGATATAACGAAACCTAATTCTTTTAGAGTGGGCTGATCAGCGCCTGCACATGCATGATTTAACAATGCAGTTTACAAAAGAGTCATCGTACCTGGCAATAGAGACACACAGAGACTGTGTGGGAAGTTCTGATGACAGATGCTTCCTGAGTGTTTCGCCAAATCTCCTTAAACCCAAACCACTATAAACACTCGTAAATTCTAAATAATAAAAGCTTTGCAAACCCCTTTGGTGGGACTTAGGGTGACCTAAATCTTATCTGGTACGAATCTTACATCAGTATGACAGACTTTTCCTCCAAACCTGAGTTCTTTATTTTTGGTCTGTTCTACTGATATGGGACTGAGATCATATTTCCAATGCAACGAGACCTTTAAAATGATAACAAACATGAAAAGTCAAAACTCATACATTTCTAAATTATAATAACTAGTATGCAAGTATAGTAGCTTGAATTCCAGGAAATTCTAAGTCACCTTTCCATAATCCGGTCATAGCCCCAAGAGTGAAAGAGGGGGGCTCAAGGATGGGTGAAAGGCTAGCTGAACAAATGTCTTTTTTTTCCTCAGATTAAAGAGTTCCTCTCCTCAGACTAAAAAGTTTATTGTTTTGTTGCATGGAAGTTCTCGGGGTCTGACCTCATGGAAAGATATGACTATCCTTACAATGTTCAACATGGCACCTCATGGCAAAGAAGTCTCTGAGGATTTGAGAATTAGAATTGCTGCTCTCCACAAAGATGGCCTAGGCTATAACTAGATAACACCCTGAAAATCAAAAACAGCACAGTGGCCAGGCTCATGCAAAGGTTTTCCAAGATGGGCTCTACTCCGAACAGGCCTTGTGAGGGTTGATCAAAGAAGTTAAGTCCCCATGCTGTGCATCAGGTGCAGAAGCTGGTTAAAAGAACAAATGCATGACTGCTGCCAGCATTGCTTTTGAGTTTGCAAAAGTGGAAGGTCAGTTTGTCAGTGTTTAGACCATATGCCACACACTGCAACAAGTCGGTTTGCATGGCTGGGATCCTAGAAGGAAGCCTCTTCTGAAGCTCGCTCACAAGAAAGCCCACAAACAGTTTGCTGAAGACAACCTGTCCAAGAGCATGAAATACTGTAACCATGTCCTGCGGTTTGATAAAACTAAGATAGACCTGTTTGGCTCAGATGGTGTCTAGCATATGTGGCGACGCACTGGTGAGGAGTACCAAGAAAATTGTGTCTTGCCTACAGTCAAGTGGAGCAGAATGCAGCATCATGGTCTGGTGCTTCATGTGTGATTCTGGTACTTTGGAGCTGCATTCCATTGAGGGAAACATAGATTCCAACATGTACTGTCACATTCTGAAGCAAAAAATTGTGTGTGGCTTGGCTGATGGCTTTAAGCTTGATGAGCACTTTTTCTGAACTATGTCAAAACTTCAACATTGGGTCTGCTGTTTTTTACAGACCTGCACACCGAGGTGCCTCAGCAGGTCAAGCTGCTGCATGCCTGCATACTATGGCGGTGTTACAGGCATATCAGGCTGACCCGCTACGAGAGCTAGATGTGGGGGGCATCTCGGGTGGCTAGGAGGTCCAGGAGGCCACAAAAAAGACTGTTGAGGCCGTTGGCCAGTCTACATCTGACTTCAGAGCATTTGCATCTTAAACTATATCAACGATTGGTTGATATTAGCTCAATCAGAGCACTTATCGGTCCGGCATCAGATGTCGCTCACATAAAGCAACTGGGGTTACGGCTGAACGCCAAAAAGAGTGTGCTTTCTCCATTACAGAGAATGGGACACATGGGAATCGACCCTTATGTGTGCGCAGTTGTCTCCTGCCAGTATTGTGTCCATTCTTTCGGCCATCAGGAGTTCATGCTGTGAGCCCTACATGCCTTAGATGTCTGGAGAGATCCCGAGGTGGTTCCTGTCCCAGGGCCCCGTGTTGGGAGTTTCCGGTCGTTGCATAACACTATTGCATAACACTATCCCTCACAGGTTCGGGAGCGGTCATGAGGAAACCTAATAAGAGCCCCATTGATTGCCTAGAGATGCTGTCTGTGCTTTTGGCCTTGAAGCATTTTCTGTCGGACCTCAAAGGTCATCATGTGTTGGTCCGCTCGGGCAACACCTCAGTGGTCTCTTATATAAACCACTAGGTCGGTTGCCGCTCACGCCTCCTGTACAAGCGGACATGCCAGATCCTCCTGTCGGCCCAGGGGAAGCTGCTCTCCTTGAGGGAAGCATACATTCCCGGCCATTTAAACGAAGGAGCAGACGCCCTTTTGAGACATGGACTGAGACCCGGGGAATGGCGACTCCACCCTCAAGTGGTGGAGTAGATCTGGGAGAGATTCGGCGGGGCTCAGGTAGACTTGTTTGTGACTCAAGAAACGTCGCACTGTCCCTTCTTACACCTCCAGCCCCTCTAGGGATGGACGCCATGGCCTGTATGCTCTCCACCCCATTCACCAGTCCATCTCCTCCTGGTGTCCCCACGGTGGCCAGGCAGACCATTGTTTGTGGACCTGGTAGCCCTTCTCAAACACTCTCCCTGGGAGATTCCTCTGAAAAGAAATCTTCTCTGTCAGGCAGGGGGCACAATATTTAACCCCCACCCAGAGTTGTGGAGACTGTGGCTTTGGCTCCTGAGGGGTCACAGCTCCGAGATTCTGGTCTGTCCACCGAGGTGTTAGAGCCCATTTTCCAATTCAGTACTCCTGTGCTCTTACACACTAGGCAGGGACTGGTCAGGCTGGTGGAATTGGACTGTCGTTCCCAAATCGTTGTTGACACAGCTTGTGTCAGCCATCTTTAAATAGTCCCTCCATTTTCACAGAGTCAAAAGATTTTTGATTGACAAGCAGTTTAATGGCCAGGTGCAGCCTATACTCCTTATTATATGACAAAATAAAGCAGTCTGAATGTCATGGACACTCTCACTGCATGGTCCAAATAGGTGTTGTTGAAAATAAGGAAGGCCACATTTGCCTAAACAAAATATAAATAAAATTATAGAGATAGCAAAAAATATAAAATTAGGAATGCACTGTTATTTTTAGCAACTAAAAACACAAATATCAACTTGGGCATCTAGAAAGCAAAAAAAGCCTGACCAATTCTGGAATAGGACTCTTGGCAAAATTTAAGCCAATGTTAATTGTACCAGAATGATAAGAAGAGACTATAGACTCTAGGAGCTAAAGATCAAAAGAATTGGCAGTGTCCAACATATTGGCAGTACTTTGGCATTAGTATGTATATTTGTTAATCGAATCAGCTTACTGGTGGGACCGCTGATAAAAGTAGCAGAATGAATTCATTTAAATGCTGCATAACTGATAAGATGGCACTTCCTGTGTACATTGTATCTATTTAATCCACTTAGAACACTTTATCTGTTAATTTAAGATAATGTATTGGTCATATATTCATAAAACAATCATGTAAATTAGCACAGATAAGGGAAATTTGTGTGTTACACAATATCAAACATGTTCCACACATTCTGTAAGTACAAATCACTATTCATTTCTCTAAAAGCCCACATTTCTACAGTATCATGGATGCTTGTGGAATCAAATGGAGGGTAGCTTGAAGGTGAATTACTTTTAATTTTGTTGATTTATCCTTATTCTTTTATGCTTGCAAAGACTGTAAAGAGATCAAAGGCAGACGGTTGGATCTGCAACTGAAGTTAATGGAGCCAACAAAAGAGCCATATTAAATCTGTGAAAAGAGGAAAATAGAGATGAAATGAGTTGTAAGAAGCACCTTGGAATCTAATTAGCTCCACTTACCTTACACAGAAGAGTCCCACTGGGCCCTGTTAGTGGCATTTGGCTCTGACAGATTTTTTAGGAAAAGATTTTAATTGTTTACCTAGTATGCTTTTCCCTTTCGTTCTCAGAATCTCTTTATATCCCTTAATCATACATTGAAGCCTGATTCTCTGTAAATTTTTTGCTGTAAGATCAGTCATTTTAGCCCCACTTGTAGCTTAACATTAATGTTTGATTTGCAATTGACAGATTTTACAGGAGTCCAGTGGGTGGTTATTGAAGAGTGCAGCTGTTTCTCGAGTTTAATGTGTAGAGTTAATAATATCTGAGGAACTGCAATTTTTAGATATTTACTTATAAATGCACCCTTATTACAGGGAAGCACTGGAAAACAAGATGCTACCATCAGTAAAGGACAACAGCGGCAGCCACGGCTCACCCATTAGTGGAAAGCTGGAAGGCATCTTCTTCAGCTGTAACACAGAGTTCAATACAGGTGCCCCACCACAGGACTCGCCGTATGGCCGCTACCGATTCCAAGTGCCAGCCAAGGCTCTCTTTAACCACAACACTAACCTGTTCTTCGCCGATTTCTACTGCATGTACACAGCATACCACTACGTGATCCTGGTGCTGGCACCACGTGGCTCACCAGGTGATGAATTCTGCAAGCAGAGGCTCCCCTTGTTGGATATCGCCAACAACCGGTTTCTGACATGTGTTCAGGATGAAGACGGGCGCCTTTCTTTCCGCCATGCGCAGGACATCATCCTCGAGGTGATTTATACAGACCCGGTGGATTTGAGCCTGGGCACGGTGGCGGAGATCAGTGGGCACCAGCTGATGAGCCTGTCAACTATCAATGCCAAGAAGGACCCCAGCTGCAAGACCTGTAATATCAGCGTTGGCCGCTAAATTCCTATTCAAGAGTTCCAGTCTCCTGTTTTCTTTCCTTAAGGTCTTTTCTTTAACTCTTCTTTAATAACTTCCATTAGGAGTCTCAAGGCTCCTTAACAGCATGCATCTCTCAGCTTTCTACCAAACATTCATCTCTTATTGAGTTAGATTGTAACGTAGCCCTATTTTTTATATATGTCCATAGGCATCATTAAGTTTTTCCTATGTGTCTTTAAAAAAAGTGACATTTCCTCCTTTAATTATTATTGGCTGTGAAACTTTAAACCGTGTTTTAAAGTTACAGTGTCATATTTTGCCAAAGGTTACAACATAAAAAGTAGCATACTTTTCAAGCTGATAATGTAGCTGGAGATACTGTATATACTGAACAGGGCAATATACTAAGTGTCTATTCATATTACACAGTATCCGGAGCATTGTAGACTTCGCTGCAGGATGATTCAGAAAAAAAGACATCAGAACTTTTTTAATAGCTGTTCTGCAGTGTTTGCTGTTATTTATTCAAATAGAAAAACTAATATACTGTGTTTGACACATAATAATCATCATGCCAATTAGTAGAAATAGAAAAATATTTATTTTTTAACCCGTGTATAGAAAAACATATGGAACCAGAACCGCACAATACTGAGAAGTTTGGGCCAGGAAATGGATGCACTCTAGAGAAAGGAATTTTCTCGAAATCAATTTTTGCACAAATCGACCACATAAACCAATGCAAAATTAACATGCACTTAAAAAAAAGTATTCAAATAGCAAAAATAGTCATTGGGCCTGTGTGTCAAATTCAGTCTGGAACACAGCAAACATGGCACAATAAATCACACTTGATTGTAGAAGATCTCGACTAAAAATCGAAGTCAGCTGGCATGCAAGACACAAAACACAATTGAAATAAGTTGCAGTTGAAAAAGGAAAAAAAAAAACCTTACAATTTAGACAAGATCTGGAATGATTGTTTTCCTTTTGAGTGTCCAACCATTAAACAGGACCATTGTGGTAGAGCATAGTTTTTATATATATATATATATATATATATATATATATATATATATATATATATATATATATATATATATACATACACATACACACTGTATTTATAGTCATTGTCATTTTTCCAGAGGCTTCTTAATGTGTCACGGTCTCATTTTTGTGGGAAAAGGTTATTATAATAGAGGGACACATTCACAATAGGTCACAATAGTTCACACTGCACTGTATATCAGTTGTCACTAATACAAGCATTTGTGAGCTGGTGAGTTTGCATATGATTTTAAATCTACATATAAGTGCTCTGTGTTTTTAATTTTTCTTCAGCATAAAACTTCGGTGTTTGCTCATGACAAAGCCCCCATCATGAACCCTGAGCATCGTGGTCCGATCGTCTGAGAGCACTCTCATTTTTTTCAAATCATGTAAGGATAACAAAAACCAAGAAACCAAGAAAATTGCATATTGATTTAGGCTTTGGTTAACCAAAAAAGACAGAAGATAAATATCTCTTTGAAACAGAAATAAATTAAGATAAAGTGCTATATTTCATCAAATTGTTTTCTCTTTAAGATACACATGATTTGTCACTCTCTGCTGAGTTTGGAATGAAAAATGAGCACAAAACAGAGAGTTGTATTTACATGATACGTCATGCAGTAGCCAAGTAAGGCTTGTATTTTTTTATTTATTTCTTAGTTAGATTAAACCCTGTGCCTGGGACGCTTGGGCAGCTTGACGTAGAATCAGTGTTAAAGTGCATTGTAGTGTTATTATGGCACGAGCATGTAATATGTTAGTAAAAACATATGGTTTGGTCCAAATATCTAGATCTGTATTGAAAGGCAATCCAGGATATAGTCTATGTAAATAGTCTATGTGGTTTCCTGTTTGCTAAGCAGAACCTCCAGCAAACGCAGTTTGGCTTTCAGGCTTTTGTACTCTTGGTATTCTTCTGTCATGGGAATCCGGTCATCCTTTTGTGCAGTCCTTGAGTGATTTTAGAGCAAAAAATGAGAGAAAAGAAAAAAAGAGGAAAAAAGTGGAGAAAACATTACTCGAGACATTGAGGCCATTTACACAGTAAGGAAAAATAACCCTTGTGTTGCCTTAATAAAATAGTTTTGTACATCAGTGGATATCAGCTAAAAGAAAAAAGATTTTATTTTCGGCAAAACATTTGAAATACTCTGTATATATTTGTGTTTTTTGGTGCATCGAGTTTTCTTTTTCCTCTCTGCCAAGTTTATTTTGCTCAATTGTATTGATGTGCATTAAGCTAACTATACTGAAATGCCTCGTGGATGTATGTGAGTGTGTGTATTGTTTTTCCTTTCTACTGCTGTTCACGTTTTAAAAACGGCAAATGTAACATGTATTTATTAAAATATGTTAACGCTAGCACAAAGTGTCCCTCGAGTGCTACTGTACCTGCCCATCTGTCTGAAGAACTGCTCCTCGAACTCCCTGATGGCTTTTCGTCTTCTCTTTTTCTCGGCACGAGTCTCACGCAGACACTGCAGCAGCTCAGATCTGCAAACCATCAAGCGTTGCACTTAAGCGTCTCTTATTAGGTTTCAGACTGTAAACTGACATTGTTTATGATCTTTAAAATGTGTGTGTTGACAGTCCTCAGGCAATTAGGTGGAAATGTTAATGTAAATTAAAAAAAGAAACTCAGGATTTAGATTTAGACTGGCAGACAGACAGAACACAGACACAGTTAGATAAATACATGAAATTTAGACAAATAAATAGATAGATGCCCTGCTATAAAGCTCAACCCTATTGAACACCTTTGGGATAAATTGGAACACTGAATGCACCCAAGGCCTCCTGACCCTACATCAGTATCTGACTTTACTAATGTTCTTGTGGCTGAATGACTACAAATTTCTACAAGCACACTCTAAAATCTAGTGGAACATCTTCGGAGAAGAGTGAAGGTTATTATAACTGCAAATGGGGACTAAATGTGAAATAGGATTTTTAAAAAAGCACATACCAATCTTAATTGTCAGGTGTCCACTAGGGCCAGTTTTAGCCAATTATAATAGGGTGTGCTGTAAAAAGTAATGTGCACGCAATTGTGGTAGTGGCTTTAACACCTAATCCAGTTCTACCAATAACTAATATTTACAAACAGAAAAAAATCTAATTTAAAATCTAACTGAACAGTGATAATGAAAACAATTCAAAAACTTGTAAAAAGTGTATTTTAACATTAAACTCAAAATCTTGTTTTTATTGGATCAGATTAGTTTAATTACATCCTAAATCAACTTATCAAGCCTATTTTCAAACTCCAAAAAATCAAGACATATGAAAACCTTCCTTTTTCCACTTTTATACAATTTCAATATACAATTGTTTTATCTTTCTTAATTCATCAGAACATTCTATGCCACTTTTCTTTTTTGTCATTAAAAAATCTTTTTGAAGTTTTTTTCCCTTACTTTATTACTTTTTACCCACCCAAAAATGTATTTGTTATCAGTTATATTTCCTGTCTAGCTATTGTTCTGTCCATCCAATCCATACATCCATATATCTACAGCATTAGGCTCCTGTTTTCCTTGGCAGAAGATCTTACAAATTCATCCATGTATGAAGTTTTTTTTATGAATATCTCATGGGCCAAGCTCACTACATTCCTCTTTCTTTTATGCAACATGGTGTGACAATAGTGATTTAGGACTCTTGACAGTGAGGAAAAGGAACTCTCACATGATGCTGAAGAAACAAATTCCCACGTCTCCAGCCATGGTCATGTGCAGTACCAGGAAGGATTAAATGAGCGGCATACATTACCGAAAGCACGGCTTTGGGTAATTAGCTAATATTGGCTAGGATTAAAATAATAATCGATAATGAAATTCCGATTAGTTGGGCTGCTCAAGTTCCAGGTTAGCGTGATAACACAGCCGTTTGTGAAAGGGCGAAGAGTACAGGGTCAACAGGCAGCAGGAATAAGTGTGTGTCCCAAGACATGGAGGAAGGCAAACCATCAGCACGGTAAGCAAACACTGTATAATCCTCATCATTTGAAAACGGTATAATTTAATGACTTGCTATTGTATAAAATGTTTGTATTGTATAACAGCTGGCTCGCTACATAGCGATGGATTCAATTAAAACGTGTGAACAAACAAAATCTAAAAGCAGCAAATAACAGCAGCAGTAAAATATTACATTACATCCTAGATTTTATATAGCGTGTCGTTATTTAAATCGCTAACCACCTAAACCGGGACTGAAACAGCCAGGAGATGGGTGTGCTTTCACACTTTTTGAGAACTGAGGAGAAGCAGTGCTTGTGGAGGGTAAATTTTAATTAGCTGTGGCCTCTGATGTGCTAATAGTAGCAACAGACACGTGCAGCACTTCCTTTCTCATAGGCTTAAAAAAAAACACACGTAATGGCAGTTGAATAAAATGTAATAAAAATTTAATGTCGGTTAAACTTGTATTTATCAGCTGCTGCACAACAATCATTAGCTGAGAAAAGTAGACAAACTTAAAAAAAAAAAACAAAGCCAGAATGAAGCTAAAGTTTGTAAGCGTGTTGAACTAAAAAGCAGTGTGAGGCGATTAGTGAAAAACTATTCTGTGCTGCTGGGGCGGATCTTTGTGTTTAATTGTAGGCTGCCCACCCAATCAAAAATTAAGTCAGATCATTTTTTCCATTGGCTAAAATAATAAAATTAAACTTCGACTGTCACAGGCCGTATTGTCAACAAATCCTTGGACCCTATGAAAATAACGCTAAAGTGTGCTTTTCACCTGGAAGCAGCATGGAGGTTGGACATGTTGAGTGCAGGCTGTCGAACCGCTTTCACCTCGTCCAGAGGGGAGACAAACGCTGTGTCACTGTCCCCTTCCTCATCTTCCTCCATTGACTCTGGGGTCGCTTGCCGTGGGGGCTGGCTTTGCTGTACATACTCTTCATCAGACCCTTCCTCTTCCTCCTTAAGCCCAAGAATAAAAGAAGTGAGTTTGCTGATGTTTACGCTGCAATTTTGTTAGATGAGGAGATTAATGATTGATGCACATTAATGCAAAGGTCTAAATCTATTTTATAGATTAAGGAAAAACCAAAGCAAAGCAAGTTTTAAATTAAGAATAAAAAAACAAAGATCATTTAACTTCTTTTCTGGTCTTTATTTGAATGTCAAATCCTGAAAATATCAATTTGATTAAAATTTTCTGCAGCAAAACTACTGCAATGTAGTTTTTGTTATTTTATGTGCATTATTTATGTAACAGTAAAGCTGCACGTACGATGGTGGTTATAGTCGGAATGGCACACAGCAGGTGCTTGACCATCTGGTATCTGTCATAGAGAGGCTTCACCAGGTTTCTTTCCTGCTTAGTGTCCTAAAAAACACAACAAGACCTAAGCTCCAAGCTTAGCAATATGTACCTTTAGCTTTCTCTTACAATGCAAATAATTATTCGGTGGTAATAAATGGTCTTACAGGGCGTCCATGTAAACTCTCAAAATACAGCAGGCATTTCTGCAGCGTGAGTTTCTCCAGTGCCATTTGCCTCTGGGTCATGTCCTGAGAAAACAAGCAACTACGGTTAAACATCAGAGTCACTCAGAATAGTTTTGGAAATGTTTTTTTCCCTAGAACACTATTAAATCTTGCAAATATTAAATATTAATATTGCATATATTACAGAGTGTGTTAAAAGTGTTAAAACTACATTTTCATTTTTATTAACATTTAGTATATTAAATTTAATAATATCTAAAAAATGTTTTAAGTACAATGTTGCTATTAGATAGATAGATAGATAGATAGATAGATAGATAGATAGATAGATAGATAGATAGATAGATAGATAGATAGATAGATAGATAGATAGATCGATGGATGGATGGATGGATGGATGGATGGATGGATGGATGGATGGATGGATGGATGCCCAAAAACATTAATTTATATGAGTACTGCTTATGTGAATATAATATCTAAATTATATTAATATTAAAATATTAAGATTGTCACTATGTTGTGACATTAATATGAACACCAGGAGACCATGTTAGTGAAAGGTTAAAAGTCTTAAGCTCTTCTGATCTCAGTGTAAACAGAATGTATCCACAGATGGTCTTACCTTCATGTTGTCTGGGAGCCCAAGGGCCTGGCGTTTGTCCCTCAGTCGCTTCAGAAGTATGTCCATGGTCTCCTCCAGAGAGGGCTTATGCTGCTGCTGATGCTGCTCGAGCGCCTCTTGCTGGCCACTTGAGTATCTACAGGTTCCTGTGGGCTGGTCATTCTCCTGGCCTCGTGATTCCTCCACTGACTGCCTCAACTTCAGCTCTGAAGAACAGACAGACAGACAGACAGACAGACGTTATTTATTACAATAAGAAATTATTATCTTAAAACGGTTTAGTTACAATTATTAATATTAAATCACTCTAATTAATGCTGATGTAATATTGTTCACTTTTAACATCAACATTAAAGGACATGGGCGTAAATTTCATTTAACAGTAGGGGGGACAATAAATATAAAATTTCTCATTAGACATTTTTGAAGGGGGACACAAATAATAGTCAAATTGTACTTACAGTATAAAGACACAGTGTCCCCACAGTGAAAAACTTTGTTTCTATTATTATTACTGTAGCACGAAGACTGCGTCATACACAATGGTAATTCAAACTGCTTTACATAAATAAAGTAAAACTATCATAAAAAAAATCACAACAATAAAAACAAGGAATAAAAAAAAGGTTTAACATTTTATTTACAAATTAATGAAGACACTTAAGAACAGAATAGAAATTGATTATAAAAATACAGTGGGGTCAGTTCGGATGTAGCACAGTGCTCATTTAGTAAATGCACAGATAAACAATATGCTAATTGTGTGTTAATGTTAACATTATACCAAGTCATCCCAAATAAAACACTGCATGGGAAACGGCTTTGGTGTGTTAGTGTCAGTGCACTATGCTACAAGCTAATGTAAACAAACTAACGTTCACTAGATAAGTCATAATTTAATCGCTAATAGAGCAGATTCATGGAAAATTACATCCAAAATCAGCATTTTTGCCGCAACTAATTTATGAATGAGTCTGCATCAACTACATTAAAGAGAATCGCTTTATTTAAAGTGAATAAAATACCCTAGTTAATGGAGTTGAACATTAATTGAGCCGCAGACACACACCTGACTCGTGTGTGTGTGTGTGTGTGTGTGTAGAGCAGGTGAGATGAACTGGGAACGCATTCAGTGGGTAAAACCACTGTGAGGAAGGGGAGGGGGAACTCAACTGTTTCTAAATGCATTTTTGCATTTTTTTTCCTACTTACACAATTATTTTAGGTATACATACATATATTTTTCATATAATAGAGAATACATATAATAGAGAGTGCGATTTTTTAAATATTTTTTTTTGGGGGGGGGACATGTCCCCTCCGTCCCCCCCGGGATTTACTCCGATGTTACAGGACACCACAAAGCCTCTATCTGACTAGTTTATTAATTTAGAACAAAAGAAATGCAATTTTTAATGACATTTAAGTAGTCTCGCTGTGTCATATTTAACACAAAAATATCAAGGGTCCCATGAACAATGTACTTACAGTGGTTTGCAAAGGTTTCAGCACCCCTGGACAATTATTTTGTAAAAAAAAAAAAAAAAAAAAAAAAGAAAAAGTAAACCCAAACCCTACAGCAAACTATTAAAACAAAGAACAACTGTTTATTGATTTAAAGTTATTTTATATTTTATGTTTTTTTTTTTACACCCTACCAAGTTAGAATTGCCCTTTTTGGCAGATTCCACCGCTTGCAAGTTGAGGGTCTTTTTGTGCATGATTTTGTGCGTTTGCATTTTGTGATTCACCCACTTATCCTTTCCCTTTTCACATTTCTAACTTGTTTTTAAGTTACATTTCAAAGATGAGACTTTTAAATCAGAGGGACCCAAAAGAAAGACTGGTTTCTTTGCTTGTTTCCTCATTCACTCATTTATGTTTGTAGTTTCGATTAGCTTTTTGTGTGATTGTCATCACTACGAACTTCCATCATGTCACATGTACTTGTTTTTTATTATTGTGTTTATTTTACTTATGTCCCTACTCCTGTCTTGTCATTAGTTCATATCTTCATGTGTCTTTTCATTCATTTACAGGTGTATGGGTTTGTTAGCATGTATATTTATATTCCTGTGTGTGCTTGTCTACCATGGCAAAGTAATTTATTCTGTTATCTGTGTTTTACTGAGCCATTATGGTCCTCTTTTTATCTTATTGTGGTGTTTTTATCTTGTTCACGTTTGACTGCCGATCCTGACCTTAGACTGGATTGATTTTTGATTAACCTACTGTTTTATATTTTGTTTGCCTGTTTAAAATAAATACTTTTACCCTGCACTTTCCATTCTCTCCTTATATGACAATGATTTTTAACTTGATCATCATCCTTGTAGTCTATATATGATTTCTGATTTTATTGTATTGAATAAAATATGAAAGAAAATACAAACCCGATTCCAAAAAAGTTGGGAATAAAAACAGAATGCAATGATGTAGAAGGTTCTAATTTCAATATTTTATTCAGAATACAACATATAAAATGTTTAAACTGAAAAAAATGATCATTTTAAGGGAAAAATACGTTGATTTTAAATTTCATTGCATCAACACATCTCAAAAAAGTTGGGACAAGGCCATGTTTATCACTGTGTGACATCCCCTCTTCTTTTTATAACAGTCTGCAAACGTCTGGGGACTGAGGAGACAAGTTGCTCAAGTTTAGGAATAAGAATGTTGTCCAAGTCTTGTCTAATACAGGCTTCTAGTTACTCAACTGTCTTAGGTCTTCTATGTCACATCTTCCTCTTTATGATGCACCACATGTTTTCTATGGGTGAAAGATCTGGACTGCAGCCATTTCAGTACCCGGATCCTTCTTCTACGCAGCCATGATGTTGTAATTGATGCAGTATGTGGTCCGGCATTGTCATGTTGGAAAATACAAGGTCTTCCCTGAATGAGACGATGTCTGGATGGGAGCATATGTTGTTCTAGAACTTGGATATACCTTTCAGCATTGATGGTGCCTTTCCAGATGTGTAAGCTGCCAATGCCACGTGCACTCATGCAACCCCATACTATCAGAGATGCAGGCTTCTGAACTGAGCTCTGATAACAACTTGGGTTGTCCTTGTCCTCTTTAGTCCGGATGACATGGCATCCTAGTTTTCCAAAAAGAACTTCAAATTTTGATTTGTCTGACCACAGAACAGTTTTCCACTTTGCCACAGTCTATTTGAAATGAGCCTTGGCCCAGAGAAAACGCCTGCGCTTCTGGATCATGTTTAGATATGGCTTCTTTTTTGACCTATAGAGTTTTAGCCGGAAACGGCGAATGGCACGGTGGATTGTGTTCACCGACAATGTTTTCTGGAAGTATTCCTGAGCCCATGTTGTGATTTCCATTACAGTAGCATTCCTGTATGTGATGCAGTGCCGTCTAAGGGCCCAAAGATCACGGGCATCCAGTATGGTTTTTCGGCCTTGACCCTTACGCACAGAGATTGTTTCAGATTCTCTACATCTTGATGAATGGATGATATTATGCACTGTAGATGATGATAACTTCAAACTCTTTGCAGTTCTTCTCTAAGAAACTCCTTTCTGATATTGCTTTACTATGTTTCGCCGCAGCATTGGGGGAATTGGTGATCCTCTGCCCAGCTTGACTTCTGAGAGACACTGCCACTTTGAGGGGCTCTTTTTATACCCAATCATGTTGCCAATTGACCTAATAAGTTGCAAATTGGTCCTCTAGCTGTTCCTTGTATGTACATTTAACTTTTCCGGCCCCTTATTGCTATCTGTCCCAACTTTTTTGGAATGTGTAGCTCTCATGAAATCCAAAATGAGCTAATATTTGGCATGACATTTAAAAATGTCTCACTTTTAACATTTGATATGTTATCTAAATTCTATTGTAAATAACATATAAGTTTATGAGGTTTGTAAATTATTGCATATATAAATATATATATAAATTATAGCTTTTTTTTAATCGGGTTTGTACATATTGATATGGGTTGTATTGACCTGAGCTTTAAATATCAACTGTCAATTTATAGAATATAATGTTTTAACCAAATGACCATGATCAGCGGAGCTTCCATATAAAAACTGTAAAAGATTACCCACCTCTGAGCTGCTTGCGAGACTTGGACAGTTCACTCATGAGCCTGAATATCTCTGGATTAGCAGACTTGTCATTATAAGAGGGCTAGAGTTAAAAGTAAATAAATAAATAAATGAATGAACAAACAAACCAATAATAATAGTAATTGTAATAATAATAGCAATAATAGATATGTCAGGTTTCTATTCTTCAAAATTCTACAAACACTCGAAACAACTTAGATATGCATGATTGCTTTTCTCTAGTGTCTAAGGCAGCTTGATTACATCCGGGCATTGCTAAAAGCTGTTTTTACACTATTGAGGATAACTGTGTAAATATACAATAAAGTGCTTGTCAAAAGTATGGAAACACCTAGACTTTTTATTGTTTTTAAGTGACACATGCATGTTTCTTTTGTTTATATGCATCAAATTAGATAATTTATCAATATGACGATCTACTTTGAAAATGTGTACCGTAATTTCCGGACTATAAAGCGCACCCATATATAAGCCGAATTTTACAAATATTTTTATTTTCAACATAAATAAGCTGCACCTGTCTATAAGCCGCAGTAACTACACTAATGTACTTTACACAGGCTTTAACGAAAGACACGTTACACACGGTTCAACGGGTGAAATATGTTGCGCTTCCTTTAGGAGCATAGCGGTATTTTGGGAATAGCATGCCACTGCATTTTTTCGCTATTACTGCACGTGTGCAAGACGAGGATTATGTCTATATTATTTTCTGATGCTGATTTCTAAGTTTCTTTGACTAACCCGTAACGCTGTTGCAAAGAAAAATTAAAAAGCACGAGTTTTGGAAAATTGTCTGTGCTTATATGATTTCTGTTGCAACTGGAGTTAGCGAGTTCTCCCTTAACCCAGACTCAACGCGTTACAACGGCTTGTATCTAAACAGTAGCCGACCAAGTAAGTCATTGTTCACTGTCTTCCTCCTTCCTTTTACAACTATTTCTCTCGGGAGTTTATCTTTTGGCATCGTCGAGCGTTTAAAAAAAACCGTTTTTTTCTCCCGATGCCGTGCAGCTCAGAACACAGGTGAGGTGCGTTTTTTCGTTTCCGTTCGGAAATTTCATTGGTCTTATGTTATGTCGCTCAGTTTTTGGCTTGAAGTTTGTGAAACCGGGAAAAACCCAGGAAAATTTCAAAAATTAGCCGCTTCATTGTTTAAGCCGCGGGGTTAAAAACGTGGGAAAAAAGTAGCGTCTTATAGTCCGAAAAATACGGTAATTAGAAATTATATATAAATGTCCAGCCGTCAAAAACTTTATTTTCTTTGCAAAAAAACCCTTAGCATGATTAACAGCTTTACACACTTGAATTCTCCAAACATTCAGCTAAAATACTTTGCCATGCCTCTTGAAATACTTGCCAAAGGTTTTCTTCACTAGTTGGAGATTTCTTTCTGACTCTGTAATCCAGTCCATCCCAGAGCAGTTCAATAGGATATAGGTGGGCTAACTGGGCAGGCCATTACATTATAGATAACACTCCAGCCAACTGTTTGCTTTTAAATAACGCTTACTTGGATAAATTCTTTGGGTTATTGTATTGTTGTATGTGAAGTTGTTTCCAATTAGCCACAGTCCAGATAGAATGGTTTTGAAGTATGGAATGGTAGCCATATTGGTTTAGTATTCCTTTCACCCAGGATAAGTCTCCAATCTTCTTTGGTTCCAAACTTCCACCTCCATGTTTGACTGTGGGTGTGAGGCAGTCTGACATTTCCTCTCCTGTTCTCTGTCTTATGTAAATTCTTCTGTTAGATCCAAAAAATGCGGAATATGGAAGTTAAGGCACTGGCTGAGATTCTACAGGAAGTACACACTATTGGGAAAGGTTTGTGGACACCTGACCATAAGATTTGTATGTGCTTTTTGAACATTCAATCCCACATCTAATCACCATTTACTGTTATAGTGAGCTCCACTCTTCTGGGAAGATATTACACTAGATGTTGGAGTGTGCTTGTGGAGATTTGTGTTCCTTCAGCTATGAAGGCATTAGCACAAAGGCATTTAGTAAAGTCAGGTACTGATGTAGGTGAGGTGAGGAGGCCTGGGGTGCAGTCAGCATTCCATTTCATCCCAAACGTGTTCAATAGGGTTGAGCTCAGAGCTCTATAGCAGATCACTCAAGATCTTCCACTCCAGCCCATGTAAACCATATCTACATTCTGCTAATTCAAGTGAAGGAAAAATATAATGCTACCTCATCCAGGGACATTCTATATAATTGTGTGCCTCCAACTTTGCAGTAATAGTCTGGGAAAGAACCACATATGGTTGGAAAAGCAAGGTGTCCTAATACTTTTGTATATGTAGTGTATAGTGTATGTGTGCAACATTCCTGCATTGAGTCTATTCATTGAAGTTCTCTAAGCTGTAGTAGCTCTATTTACCACCAGAGGGGGCAATTACATGGAGATTTACACGTGGTGAATGGCTGATAAATAGACAGGGAGGTTTCGTAACATTTCCAACACTTTGTAATGTGTGTATGAGTCCAGAGTATGACATTATTACCTATCAAAACTCTAGTACATCACACTTCCTATCCTTCAGTGCTGGTAAGGTCTAGCTAAGCAACTGACACTATTAGCACAAAGTTCAGTATTTTAAAAAAAACACTTCATTGAGGCTGATGCTATACTCTGTGTGGTGTGTGTGTGTGTGTGTGTGTGTGAGTGAGTGAGTGAGAGAGAGAGAGAAAGAGAGAGAGAGAGAGAGAGAGAGAGAGAGAGAGAGAGATGTGTATGTAAATTCATTGAGGAAGACTGTGTACTGGGGGTGTTATACAAGAGTCTGTAAGTGAATGTGTGTGTGTGTGTGTGTTGTGTGTGTGTGTGTTTTTATATGCTGGTTGTCCATTGTTGACCCTTGTAATGTTTGGAAATAGCTAACCGTTGCTACAATCTGAAAAAAGCTCATACCGTGTAGTGCATCTCCTGTTCGAAGCGTTCTTCAAACTTGCGTATTCTCCTTTTGAGCGTCTGGATGTGTTTAGTGAGTAATGGAATAGATGGTGCATCTTTAGCATCATCAGATGTCTCGGGTCGGACCATCCCACGAGGCCTGAGAGACAGAATGAAACAGCTGCAGTTTAATACTTCATCTAAATTAAAAGGTGGTGTTTTTCTACATTGTATAAAATAGAAGCAAAGACTGTGTGATACAGTATGTGTGTGCGGGAAAACTTGATACTATTTGGAAAAATGTTGTAATCTCGAGGTATTTGTGTGTGTGTGTGTGTGTGTGTGTGTGTGTGTGTGTGTGTGTGTGTGATTGTACAAAGATATAGTGTACGGTGGAAATGCTGTAATCTCAAGGTGTGTGTGTGTGTGTGTGTGTGTGTGTGTATGAGAATGTAATACTATGTGGAAATAATGAAATCTTAAGGTGTGTGTATGTGTGTGTGTGTGTGTGTGTGTGTGTGTGTGTGAGTGAGTGAGTGAGTGAGAGAGAGAGAGAGAGAGAGAGAGAGAGAGAGAGATCATACATACAAACACGAAAAGGCATATAGGTGATGGTGCACTTTCAGGGATTAAGTGTGTGTGTGGGCATGTGTGTGGGCGTGTGTGTGTGGGTTTGTGTGTAATCATACAGGATGAGATGCTGTGTACAGGGAGGTGAGGGTGCACTCTCAGGATCAGTGTTGAAGCGTTGACTGAGGCTGAGGCTGGCACAGCGTGGTGAGGGTAAAGGACTGTTCCCATCTGTAATGTAAGAGATGAGCCGACTGGGGCCAGGGTTCTGCTGGAGTTCACTGCTGCAGTCGCCTTCAGACTGTCTACGGTCTACACACACACACACACACACACACACACACACACACACACACACACACACACACACACACACAAATATGTTTTATATGTGAAAAGTTAAAGCAATACAGTCTTTTTACTCACACTTGCAAAATTATTTACACCTTTAGGACAAAATGAAAACAAGAAAAATGTTTACAGTAACATGTGCTTCTTCCCCAGACTGTTACTGCAAAGTTAGAGGCACACAATTGTATAGAAAGTCTTTGGATGGGGTAGCATTATATTTTTCCCCTACATTATAACTAGGAGACCCAAACCTATTCCATCATGACACAAAGCTAGCTACATGAAGATATGCTTTACATTGGTTTTGAATGGTAGATCTTGAGTGGCCTGCTATAGAGCTCTGACCTCAACCTTACTTAGCACCTTTGGGATTAATTGGAATGCTGACTTCACCCCAGCCCTCCTTACCCTACATTAGTACCTTACTTCATTAACACCTGTATATTTATTTATATTTTCTTATTTTTATTTTTACTTAAAGCAAAGGGAAAAATTTAATGCAACCACAAGAAATAACATTACAAACAATCTTGTGGCTACAATTTTGTAGTAAAGGTTTGGGGAAAAGAACCACTTATTGCTGGAAAAGTCAGGTGTCTATATACTTCTGTCCATATAGTGTATAATGTATACAGCACCACATATCATTAGTGAGTGTGAATGTGTAAAATTCTGGTGAGTGTCATCACAGCTCCCAAAATACATCATTACTTCATGTTATTCTCTGGGACCCCCCTTTATGACGTGAATAGGTTTAAACTCAACACCAGGCCCATATATGCTTTGAATACAAAAGCAGACATTAACCTCAGCTAACCCCATTCATCCAGCACAGCAGTCCAGTCACTGGAGTGAAGCTAAATCTAGAATGTTCTACACCTCAGTACATGACAACATAAGTTACAAAAACAGAAAATAAAAACAGATTTATCGTTCTCAAAACAATCCATAGCTTCAAAATATAAAGGAAAGATAATCATGTTTGTCCTAGTCATTTATGTTTGTACCAGCAACAATTGTGCTGGTACAACAATTGTTGTAATTACCTAGTGTTGCCAGATTGCTGGATTACCTCCCATATCTTGGTTATTTTTATCCACACTGGGCCAGAGAAAATGGCCTTTAGTGGGTGGGTATGATTTGGACTCATTTCAGGCTGGTTAACAGAGAAAGGCGTTTTCTCAGTTCTGTGATTCCTTTTATTTCTTCTCACACTGGTAATGCTTTTGAGAAAAAAAAATAGAAATTTGTTTTCTCAGCTGATGACAGGTTGATAAGAGGTGTTTACAAGCATGATTAAAGAAACTTCGCTTGTTTTTTCATTTCGGTCATTGATCTTTAATAGTATTTTTAAATTTGAACACAGTGCATTCCTTTACCAACCTAAAAATTTAGTTATTTAAAAGAAAAGCACTTAGACAGGTTTTTTTTTAAATAATCCACACTGACAATGACATAAGAGGAGTAGATGAAATGTTAAACAGCATGTTCCATCCATGCTTGCTTATGTAGTCACTAACACACGTACGAATGAAGTGATGACCTGTGAGTCATCAGCGCTTCCCAGCTGATAGCAAAAAGAAATACAAGCAAAAACCTCTGGGCAATCCTTGACCCTGTTTTCTGATCTATAAATAGATGAGACAGGGCAAGAATTAATAAAAAAAAAAAAAAATTAACAATGGATGCTTAAAGAAGGCAGTAAAGAATGGAATTTTCAGAAATACATTTGAAAGCAATGCAAAGCAGAATGCTGAGAAGTATGTGCCAGCTTCGTGGTGTGTGTTCGTGAAAAAGAGAAAAAGAAAGCCATGCTGTGAGGGGGTGCGGCCACGCTGCATATACCTCCAACTCGTCGCATTATTAATAGACACCTGCGTGAAATGGCACCACGAGCCAAACTCAGAAGCGGGTGGCAGCCACATCCACACAAATCCCATTCTCGATCCTTCATGCTTCTCAAGTCTGGATCTCCTATGCATTTATCCACAATCATGGCATCATGGCATTTCACACAGAATCCAGTGGCCCCCAGAAAGCGTGACATATAGAAATAGACTACGTCACTTCTTCCACCTGCACCTTTATGAGAAAAGATGCACAGCTGCATGAATGAGATGGTGTGCCAGATCAGCATGGGGAAGGTGTATTACCTTGTAAGCTGCTCTCATCTCGTAGACTGCTGCGCGATGGGGGTTGCGTCTCGTCCCTGCCACCCATGCCGGTCGGGCTTTCGTCGGGAGAAGAATCCGGTGGCGAGCTGGCATCCTCTTCCAGAGCCTGGAGCTTCAACAGAGAGCCCTGCAGGCAGAAGCAAAACATGCCAACGAGGTCTAGGCAGAAAGGCTGGGATGGAGGAAGAGGAGACGGAGCAATCCGCTATAGAGATGGAGAGCTGGGATGCCTCGCCGTCTTGCTTCCTCTCTCTCTCTCTCTCTCTCTCTCTCTCTCTCTCTCTCTCTCTCTCACACACACACACACACACACACAGCTCTCAGCCCTGCCTTTGCTGCTGCTCACATGTGTGTTCAAGAGGGGGTGTGTGAATGTGCTCCGAGCAGATGAATGCTGCAGCACCAGCTCCTACTCTTGCCTAGGTTATTCATGCAGTGGTGGGAAAGAGTGAGAGAGATAAAAAAGAAAAAGAAAGGGTGGATGGGTGGGGGTCTGCTAGCGTCAGCAAGCCTCATGGGCAGGCCGGATGAGACCGGCTGGAGCAATAGAAGAACTGGTAAGAGTGAGAGGAGTGCGAGTGAGGAGTGGGATGCGTGGGGTAAAAAGGCGAGGCGGGGGTTTCTCAGGCGTGACATGGAGGTTTTTTCCGCATCTGAGCGAAGGACAATGTTCTAGCACGTGATAGAATTCGTGATTCAAGTGTATAGCTCCTCCTATTATCCATTCATAAAAAAAATGAAGAGGAGGAGGAGAAAATACAGCTTCCAGCAGAAGACCAAGGAGAGAGAAACCTATAAATGCAGACGTGCAATGACTAATGTCAAGAAATGATGTGTTTCTCTTTGATGTTGCTGCATCCCCCTCCCTGACTGCAAGCCATTTGAAGGGGAGACTGAGCTGTGCAAGCTTCGACAAGGATGAGTCATCCAGAGCCCCTTCTCTCCTTATGCTCCTCATCCTCCCCTCTCTCTCTCTCTCTCTCTCTCTCTATTTCTCTATTTCTCTTTCTCCATATTTCCACTCCTTAGGGAAAAATTGCGTGGTTGTTCGCACAAGTGATGCCTCTGCACCAGTGACACACATCACGTCAGCAAGTAGTGTTTTTGTGCAGGGAAGTGCAGTCAGCTGCAGCCCTACCTAAAAATTAACATAAATAAATCTATACACCAAACACAAATGCAGTTATAGCAATGATATTCTAAGTTTGAATACAACGCATTTTTTGTGCAAACAAATTTATTCTGCTTTTAAAATGGCCCACATGCATGCAATTAATATTTACTGATGTTGGCCTTTGTACAAATGACAGCTCTAAGCCATTTACTGGGACATCCAACAAGGCTGAACACACTTGTAGATCTTGGTACTTTGCGCAAGTGGACATTCTCCTGAATTCCGTTCTTTTGAATTTAGGTTCTTGGTAGGGTTGCAATCATTGTGTTTCTGTGACCGTTCTTGTGTTGATTGGATGTTTGCTTAAAATGGAAATATTTGGTTGCAATAGTTACAGATCCATAAACACCAATCAATTATGACCACCTGGATTTTTAAATATGTCAGAAACAAATACATTCCTCTTCCTCCGTAGGCATAAAAAAGTCTAACTCAGATGTATTTGTGTGCAAAGCGCTACAGACATGTTTTGCCAGTCGAACTTGTCTGTAACAGTTTTCCTCTGACCAACCAAACAGAGGACGGAAAAATGCTGATGCTATTCTAGGCCTGCTAGCTGGCCCTGCGAGGCGAATTTGAAGTCTGATTGGTTAAAGAAACAGAGCTAATTCTTAAGGAGATGATGGTAAAAGAGCCAGCAGTATTGGTTTAAAATGGCCATGGACAGATTAGAATGACATGGCAGCACATAGAGGCTGAAATTTGATTAGAAAAAAATCTAAAAAAATCTAAAATCCACATACACGTACTGGAAGCAGTGCAGCTAAGAGAAACGCTATAAAATGAAGAGGATAAACTGTTGAGAATAAATGTATACATTTCATGGAACAAATATTAAAATTTAGGTTGTAAATGTAGGTCAGTGCTTCTGATAGTGTTTAGGCCAGCTTTTAGAGGTTTGGACTCTTTCAGCCACAGCCAAGTCAAGTACTGATGTAGGTTGAGGATGTCTGGGGTGCCAACAGCTTTGTGCACATGGGCATTGTCATGTTAAAACAGGTTTGGGTCTCGTAGTTCAAGGGAAAATGTGATGCTTTATATTTTGGAGATGGCAAACCACTCCAACCAAAAGGGGACTGCAAATCTGTTTTTACCAGAAAACAACTAATAAATAAATGTCTTGAGAATAGCATTTTCATTTGTGTTAAATAAATCTAATTCATCTTTTTCTCACGCACAACAAAGCAACATGTCCTGCTAGACTTGTGTTACATAATAAGTAAAAGTCAGATTCTTACCGGATTCATGTTATGTAGTATTTTTATGTGGTTTCACTGACATGAGGGCGGTTGTTGCTATTTGTAGGACAAACCCATAGGGATTATCATGGCTAGCTAAGAAGTCTGGCATTTTTGCAGTAGAGTGAAGGCTATGAGAAAGATGTTTACTAAGTGCATGGATTAAAATGTAAGAGTTGTCGAAAAAAATATATAGTTAATAAAAGTCCAGTCTCAGATTTTTTATCTGAAACCAGTTAGCCTCAGAAGTCATTTAATATGTTAAATTATGCCGCTTTACAGTATGCAACTGAAAAGTCACATGATGTGACTAGGATTGTACCTGCTCTTGGAAGTTTGTAAAAAAGCAAACCTAGACACACCATCAGGATGATCAAGGTGCCAGTAAACTACATCTATAAATGTAAAAGTTGGAGGAAAGTATCAATCCCATCCCGAAATCCAATTATTTAAATGCATAAAAATGTGGCACATTGCCTAGAGTTTCTCAACATAAACAAAACAGTTAAATATCTTTAATTTAAAACAGTTATAATTCTTTAATGGAAATTACTATCTAGGCTTATAAACACCTCTAGAAATCATTGTCTGTGAACACAGTTTGCCATGTCATTTACAATTCTGTTTAAATATATATATATATCTGGCAAAGAAGAAGGTATGCTTGAACATTACCCAGAAATGCCACCATCCTCTCGCTGTGTTCATATATATCAACATTTTTTATTTCTTTTTGAAAACCAAGGACACTACGTACTCCGGACTTAAGAGGAGAGGGACCATCTGGCTTGTTAGGATGGTATTGGAGTGCATTAGTGCTTGTGGAATGGGCAGCTTGCATATTTGGAAAGGCTTCATCAATGCTGAAAAGTATATACAAATTTTAGAGTGACAAATGCTTACATCCAGAAAATGTTTTTTTCACAAATAGATGCAGTGAAATGCCTGTTTTGGTGTGTTTGAATGAAAATTCCAATACAGTGGAACCCGGGTATGTTGAAATTTCTTTATGTACATGATGTGCTTATTAAATGAGAATGTGCATGCACGTGTTTTTGGAGGTTTTTTACACAACAGCGTTGCCGCGATTTGTTTGATTGGTCATGCGGATCGAGATAACCTGTAATGCGGATAAGGAGGTGGAAGCCAAAGTAAACGCAAACAAAGTTTATTGAGAATACTCAGGAGATAATCCACCAATATTTGTAGCGAAGCAGTAATATCCAGTGGTGCGCTCCGGGAGCGCAGTCCACGAAGTTCTGTAAAAGCAGAGACAGTTCGTGTAGAGAATCCAAGGATCCACGCTATGGAAAGCCCAGCGCTGGGCAGCAAAGGATAAACGTGGTGCAGACAGCGTGAACATGGAAAACAGCAAGATCGGGTAATCCGGGGTGCCGTTGAGAGAATGCGGAGTCCGAGAAGAAGGGTACTTAGCGGGATACGTATACGCGATTAGACAGCCCGCCATGAACCAACACATACGATCATGCACAAACAATAACGGACCGCGAGTGTGTGGAGGTGAGGGGCTTAAATAGGAGATGGGATGAGTGAGTGAATGATAGTCAGGTGTGTGTGATCATCACCACTGCGACGAGCTCGCCCGCACGGGAGAAGAAGCAGGGTGCTTTGGGCAATGCCGAGAATGTGGCAGGGGGATTCCTGACATAACCAACGTTAAGTGGCAAATTTGCCCCCCTTGTGCTCGAGATATTAGGGTTCGGCGACATAAAAAAAATCGACATTATCGAATAAAAAATGCTAAGACAAAGCGAGAATTTGGCGGTTCCACTTCAAAAATGTTGACTTAATAGGGTTGGCGAGTTAATCGAGGTTGAGATAAGTGGGTTTGACTGTATATTTAAGTATTTATTTGACTCAAAAAGTTTCTGGATCTAGTAGTTACCATAATTGTAATAACTACATATTCAAAAGTTTAATCTTAAATAGATTTATACTTTTATTGTACAAACCCGATTCCAAAAGAATTGGGACACTGTACAAATTGTGAATAAAAAAGGAATGCAATAATTTACAAATCTCATTAACTTATATTTTATTTACAATGGAATATAGATAGCATATCAAATGTTGAAAGTGAGACATTTTGAAATGTCATTTTGGATTTCATGAGAGCTACACATTCCAAAAGTTAGGACAGGTAGCAATAAGAGGCCGGAAAAGTTAAATGTACATAAGGAACAGCTGGAGAACCAATTTGCAACTTATTAGGTCAATTGGCAACATGATTGGGTATAAAAAGAGCCTCTCAGAGTGGCAGTGTCTTTCAGAAGTCAAAATTGCCAAGGGATCACCAATTCCGGCAATGCTGCGACGATAATAGTGGAGCAATATCGAAAGAAAAATTTCAAAGAGTTTGTAGTTATCATCTACAGTGCATAATATCATCCAAAGATTCAGAGAATTTGGAACAATCTCTGTGCATAATTGTCAAGGCCGGAAAACCATACTGGATGCCCGTGATCTTCGGGCCCTTAGACGGCACTGCATCACATACAGGAATCCTACTGTAATGGCACCATCAAGCTTGAAAGGTTTATCCAAGTTCCAGAACAACATATGCTCCCATCCAGACGTCGTCTCTTTCAGGGAAGACCTTGCATTTTCCAACATGACAATGCCAGACCACATAATGCATCAATTACAACATCATGGCTGCGTAGAAGAAGGATCCGGGTACAGAAATGGCCAGCCTGCAGTCCAGAACTTTTACCTATAGAAAACATTTGGCGCATCATAAAGAGGAAGATGCGACAAAGAAAACCATAGACAGTTGAGCAGCTAGAAGCCTGTATTAGACAAGAATGGGACAACATTCCTATTCCTAAACTTGATAAATAAAAAGAAGAGGGGATGCCACACAGTGCTAAACAAGGCCTTGTCCCAACTTTTTTGAGATGTGTTGATGCCATGAAATTTCAAATCAAATTATTTTTTCCTTAAAATGATACATTTTCTCTGTTTAAACATTTGATATGTCATTTGATATGTCATTTATGTTGTATTCTGAATAAAATATTGAAATAAAGAGTTTAGAGTCAGTGAATAGAGTCAGGGCAAAGGAGGCTAAATGCTAAATACACCTCTATGATGCTAAAGAGCTACATCTATTGTACATTGCATGTAAATTTCTACCTCCAAGTCTTGAAATGTTTAATAACCAGAGTCCAAATGGAAGATTCACAATGTATTTTATATTAGGATGGACCCCCAGCTGGGTAGCTCACCCCAAGGTATTGTATTTTTATTTGGGTCCTGAGAATGGCTCAGTGGAAGCAAAAGCAAAAGGTCTAGGTTGCAGACCAGGGGGTTTCAGTATATGTATATTGGTGTGTGGAAAGAAAATCATTGCAACATGTAATGTAGGTATTCTTTTTATTTTGGCAGGTTGCCCTGTTGCGGTATGTTGTTGAAAGATGAAGAGACACCTAGAAAAGGGGGTGAGATAGAGAAGACGCACCATGGCTGGTGTGTGGCAGGTCAAAGATAGTAATACACATTTAATTTGAGATTTGCAAATGAAGTGAACAATAACGCCATCGGGTGAGATTAAAGACGGAGTTGTTGCAGAAGTAAAGATGATTGCCGGTTTGAAGGGACAATGGTAAGAGAGACCAAGCTGAGATCCAGAGCGAGAGCTGCTGCAGCCATGCATTTCGTTCCGAACACCGTTGTCTACCTTGTTCGAGCTGTACACCTTTTTGCTGCTTTTCAAAGTCATTTATTGAATCAGAAGTGAGTTTTGCACAGTGTGTTTCATTTTCATTTCCTCGTTTGGAGTGTATATTTGTTGCATTTCCGTTGAGACCGTTCATCGCCAATGACCAGTTTTGCTTTTGGGAGTCACTAGTCTCGGAGACAGGGTCCATGAGCACTGGGGCTAATCTGTGCTATTTTGTTCCTGTGTAAAGGGGCTAAGATGCGCTATTTTGCTCCTGTGTAAAGAGTCAATGGACCTAATAGACCAACATGGCTTCCTTTCCATACTTCAACACCATGTTACTCATATTACAAGTAGACCAAACAAGTCTTTCAAAAAAGACAAAGAAATAAAGCAATCTTTTCAAAAGGTCTCTTTAATAAACAAATAGATTTACAGTTTAATGTCACAAAGTTAACAAACTATTAGATTTTAAAAGAGAAATAAAATTTTTACGTTGGCGATGCAGGGGCTTGCACCCATGACCCCCCAACATGTGCTGTAAAGACTTTCTGACAAGCCTACTTTTGAAATATTTAAACCTTACCGTACCAGGGTACGAGATGGTGTGTCACAACGCTTTGGGAACACCTTGCATTGCCCAAGCTCTGAATCACGTGTGAAATCCGGCCAACGGCAAGTTGTGACGTCACCGGCAGGCGACATCGCAAACCAGGAAGCTACAAAATGCGTGAGCAATGGAGCGACATTAGCTTCTGAAAAAAGAGTAGGTAAGCACCACTGGGATGCAGGGAGTATGGCCTGTTGGCCTCATTCCCTAGAGACATTCCCCTTCGGGAACTTGAGCTGCCTCACAACGCTTTGGGAACAAGTGTCCAATTACGTCATACTGACCAGTCACTGCTTAGTGTGTCTGTGCACAACCAGAACGCAGGACAGAGGAGCCAGGAGTGGCTCTGATGTCGAGGTGATAGAACCAGACAAAGGTCAATAGAGTGGACCAGGGAATGTGCATGCAGCGGAGCCTTGACTCCGAAAGGAGTGGGAAGACCTGAGAAGTCATAAGATGAGGAAATGGCATCCACTATTCATCTGGTGAGAGTCTGGTAATTGGCAGGAAAACCTTTCCTATGAGGGCCATAGCAGACAAACAGCTGCTCCGACTTGCTTCATGGACAGTCAATTTTTCTTTTTAAGGTCGGGGACTAGGAAAGGAGGAGGGCAGAATGCCTGCAGTACGATAGGTCATGAGGGAGCCATAGACACCTTAGGCACATACCCAGGTTTAGGGTAGAGAAATGCACTGGCCATGCCAGGGGCAAACTCCAGGAGACACGAGGTCACGGAAAAAGAGCCTGTAGGTCCCCTTCAGGGAGGATATTGCCAAAAGAAAAGTCTTTACAGACAGGTACCTAAGGGCCACCTGGCCAAAGGCTCAAAGGGGGGCTCAGATAGAGCCGCCAACACAATGGCCAAGTCCCACACAGGTACTCTGGGTCGCATCCCAGGCCTCAGCCTCCAGGTGCTGCGTAGGAAACGTGTCACGAGAGGGTGTTTCCGTAAGGATTGTCGCGCAGGCAGGGTACAATAAGCCACGCTAGCGGACCTGTAAACCTTCAGGGTTGACGGAGCCAACCCTGTGGCAAACTGTTCCTGCAAGAACTCCAAAACTGTACCACCCGGGTAGTTGACTGGGTTTAACTGGAGATGGGCTCCTTCCTGACAAACTCTCTCCAGAACTCCAGGGAGCAGCCCAATAGGGGGAAAGCACCATGGCATCCAGTCCCAGTTGGGTTGGGTGAGAAAGAGAGAGAGAGAGAGAGCGCCAGAGGGGACAGTGAGAAGTCTCCTGAGTCACAAACAGATCCGCCTGGGCTCTGTAAAATCTCTGTCATATCTGCTCCACCACTTTGGGGTTGAGTCTCCATTCCCCAGGCCTCGGCCCTTGCCTCGAAAGGGCGTCTGCTCTCCAATTTAGATGGCTCGGGATATAAACTGTTCTCAAGGAGAGGAGCTTCTCCTGGGACCACAGGAGAATCTGCCATGCCAGCCTGTACAGAGGGCGAGATTAGACCCTCCTGGTGAATGATGTACAAGACCACCAACGTGTTGTCCGTACAGACCAGCACATGGTACCCTCATGGAGGCCTTAACCCCAGCTCTATCATACAGGCGAGAAAGACATCTCGATGCCGGACCGCCTGAAGTTCTGATCGAGCTAATATCGACCAGTACTCGATATAGTTCAGAATGTGGATGCCCTGAAGCATTAGCAGGGCTAGAGCCTCATTCATACACTTTGTGAAGGTGCAGGGTGAGAGTGCTAGGCCAAATGGGAGGCCCGATATTGGTAAGCTTCGCTCCCGAACGCAAACCTCAAGAACCTCCTGTGAGCGCTCTATCGTGACAAACCAGTCTTTGGACTTGATCTGAGACAGATCCTTGAGGGTGAGCATCCTGAACCTGAGCCTCATGAGTGAGTGGTTCAAGGAGTGCAGATCTAGGATCGTCCGCAATCCGCCGTCCTTCTTCGGATCAACGAAGTACTGGCTGTAGAAGCCTGACTCTCTGACTAAGAGAGGAACCACCTTGATGGCCCCTTTTCTTAGGAGGGTGCGCACTTCCTATTCCAAGCCCAGAGCCTGTTTGGGTCCCACCAGGGTGGGACATATCCCATTGAATGAGGGGTGATAGGACCAAAATGTAATCAAGTAACCCTTCTCTATTGTGTGCAGGACCTACTAAGATACATCCGGCAGGCCTTCCAAGCAGGCTGGTCTCTGACCCTTCCAGAGCAGCTGGAGCAATCCGGTGCAGCTGTTGAGGCCTCCTGAGAGGCGGCGGGTGGAGGGTGAGACACCTGCTGGAGGGAGGCTGCGCCTGGAAGACATCCTGTGGCAGAGCTAACAGCCTAGCCTCCTGGTGGTGCTGAGGAGGTATGGGCACTGTGTAATGAGGTGTACACCGCCCCCCTCAAAGTAGGGCGCTCTGATTGTCAGAGCTGCTGCACCACTGCCTGTTTGTTTAAGGAGAGGACCACCCTCAGGTCGGCCGGCTTCTTCGATCTGGGCTTAAAGCTCTGTTTTTGAGCTTCGCAATGCCCGGCCACCCGCCGAGCAGCCCCATGAGAGCAGTAAGGTACCGCTGGAACGCCGCTGATTGCTTTGTTGACTCCTGAAACCTGTCGACGACCACATCAACCACGTCACCGAACAGGCCAGAAGTAGCTATCGGGGCATTTAGCAGAAAAGCCCTGTTCCTGTCGGGAATCTCCGTTGGTGGCCCTAAGGGTTAGTTTGGCTGCGCGATGTAACTCCTTAATATCGTCAGCCCCAAAGCTGCAGGCCTGACCTACCGCTGCGTAAGACTTGCCTACTAACTCCGAAGTGGCTTTCAACAGTTCAGTAGGCAAGGCCGGGGCCTTAAGCGATTCAGCACCTGGGGAGAGCTAGCCGGCTAGCATCTCTTCAACCCTGGACATCGCCCTATAGTCGCACTCCTTAAATCCTACTATGTTTGCGTACAGCAAGGTTTGCGGGGAAAAAGCACAGGCCACCTCGGTGTGCAGGTCGGGGGAAAACGGCAGGCCCCGGCGTGGAGGCTGTGATGCTGGGCACAGAAAACCCTCAATCAGCTTACTGGGTATGCGTTGCTTCCGCTTCTCGTCCGGCCATGCTATGTCTAGCTTGGACACGGCCCGTGTCACTCCCTCCAGGAGCTCCTTGTACAGCACAGGCTGCGAGGAGTCCGTGGGCTCGCTAGCTTTTAAAAATTCTCCCTGTTTTAAACATGTTGAACTGAACTATGAACTGGGATTAGGTAATTGAATTGGGTTAGTGTGAGAACTGATTAATGCACTAATCCATACAGTTGTTTGCATTGAGTTGAGTTATTTCAGATTTGTGTGTTCTGTTTAATTTGTGTTTTCTGTTTAATTTTGGGAACCTTGTTGTTAATAATTTATTTTATTTTATTATTTCCTTTAACTTGAGGCAATCCTTTCAAGGGAACTTCAGTTTCAAAAGTAAGGAAAAATGTATAAATGATCAACTGTGAACTGGTCGGTTTATAGTTATTGGGCAAAGCAACCTTGGAGTAGGGGCATCTCACTTACATTATTAGGTTTAGGGGGATGGGATTTTGAATGATTTATCTTACTTTTCATGAATTTCAGGGGCTGCCATACACCTACTTACCTTAACTTTTTCTATTCCTCAATATTCCACAATAGTGTAAGATAAACCTTATAAACACAAAGTGCATACCAAAACTAAATGCACCAAGGTGGGGACTAAGCTTATAGTATTGTTACAAACATATACTGAAAAATTTTAATTTTCTAAACCTATATGAGTAAACTACATTGTTCAGCATGAAACATGGATTAAATTTATACCAAATATGGTTTAAATAGCCAATCTGGATCAGATAGACTTTCTGACCCACATTCCTGGCCATGCTAACCCTCAAGAAATTACTTACTACTTACTACTATTACTACAGTTTAGGACTCAATTACACTGTACAATCAGAGACTCTAATAACAAGGGAAAGACCGTTATAAAGGTTAAGGGCATGTGCATGAAAAGCACAGTACTCTTCACCATTTTTCTTCAATCTAGCTGACATGTTAGCCAGCAGGTTAAATCATTCACTGTAGGAACAATGGAGATGCATTTACTCATCAGCTAGCGTTAACTCGTGTTAATGTAAGTGCATTTTTGCCTGTACATGGCACAATTTAGTACAGTCAGCCCCCGACCTACACATGCCCAGTTTTCAATTTTTCGGAGATACGAACACAACCACCCAAAAAAAAAAAAAAAATTAAAAAAAATCTAAATATATTCAAGAACACTTTGAAAATCCGTACGTGCTATTTGGATTTGCCACAAAAAGTCAAACTTTATGCCACTGTTGATAATCATGTGAATCTACGCATCCTATAAATAAGATACAGATAAATTCAAAGCAAATCCAACACTGATAAAGGAACTATATTTATATTTATGGCAGTTAAAAGACAACCTTCACCGAAGGAACTTATCTCATTTATCCAACTGAGGAGCTAAGGGTTAATGGCCTTGCTTAAGGGCCCAGAAGGGGCAGTTTTGTAGTTCAGGGATTTTAACTTATGACCTTCTGATCACAAGTCTAATGCTATATGCTTTTTCTATAGTCAAATAACTCTAAACCAGTGTCTCCTGTATGTCATCAAAATATGCTGTTCTTATGCAACACCGTGAGTACTACATTTATATAAATTGTTGTTGCTGCTCTGAGGCTGATCTAGTTTGGTATCTATAGGACATGTAGAATATTGCGAAACTAAACTTTCTTTCGGCTTCTCCCGTTAGGGGTCGCCACAGCGGATCCTCCGCACGTTTGATTTGGCACATGTTTTTACGCTGGATGCCCTTCCTAACGCAACCCTCCCCAATTTATCCAGGCTTGGGACCGGCACTGAGAGCGGCTGGGGATGGTACCCTGACCGTGAATCGAACCCGGGTCGCAGCGGTGAGAGCGCTGCGTCTTTAACCACTAGACCACCAGGGGACCTGACAGAATATTGCGAAACTATCCTAATGCTTGCTGTAATGTTTTAGTTATTATTCACAACAAATACAATCATTCATCTTATGACATTAATTGCAAGCTTAATTATGTTATATTTCACCTGCAGTATGATGTTAATTACTGTATTCGAAGCTGGTCCAGCTTCTCGATGAACAAGCACAGGTGAGAATGATTGCCAGTCTGCTATTTAGCAATGCCGTGTTGTTTGATGTAAGCTGTGTGTAGACAAAGAATCAATATAGATGTGAGAGAGCAGGACAGCCTGAGTAAATCCAGCCACGCAGATGCTGAAGCTTTCATGACCTGACTCATCTACCCCACATGGACACTGGCTGAGATTACACACTAGAGACCTCTAATTATGGCTCTGATCTCCATTTCAAATGGACAGACCAAAGCAAATCACTGTAATAAAGCTCAGCCCTTCCTACTTCCTCTGTCAGGGCTGGGCACTTCAAAAGGGTTCAAAATGTCAAAAGTTTCAATCATTGTGTATAGCGCATCTGACGATATAAATGACTGACAGAAATGACTGCAGATTAGAACTCAAACTTCATTTACCATATTTTTTAGAGACCATGAATGCAAATCCCAAAACTTTGGCCATGTTCTTTAGCTAGGTGAGATGACCCACTCTTTCTCCTTGTCAGTTAAAGTGAACTAGTTTTAATTACTTAACTTCAATTAGTAAAAACACAGTACTTGGTTAAATCTGTAACATTAGCCATACTAAATGCTTATTCAAGAAGGTGATAATATCATTAGCTATTACTGATGTTAACAGTTTAGATAGTTGCTAAGCTACTCACTATTGTCCTATGACTAACTTGTTGCTAAGCTACACACTATTATCTGCTGTTGCTGTAGAAACCCAATATGACAATCCAAACAGACTGAAGAGAGTGATAATACAGAGAAGCTATTAAGTTATAGAAAATGACATGGGAATCTGTAAGGTTGGCAGGGGAAAGAAAGTTTATTTATTAATGTCTGGGACATTCATATGTGACGAATACCAAGGAATAATTGGAGATTGATAATTCACAATGCAGGGAATGGGATCTACAGCAGATTGCGACCCATGATATTGGGTTATAGCTCAAGGGTTTTGTGGGTCTAAGAAGTGATGTACACCATTGCCCACACTATTCCACCAATATCAGATAGCAAATAATTACTAAGGCATTTTATCCCCCAGATGAAAAATCTTTGAAATAGTCTTCCTGTCAGTGTTCGGGGCTCAGACACACTCTCCCAGTTTAAGCGCAAATTTAAAAAGTATCTTTTTAGAGAGGCATATCATAACCTTTCATAACCTTGTGTTCCAGTACATCTAATCAAATGCACATTATCAACTTGTGCTTGTTAATATCGTGAACAGCAGCTACGCTAATTCCGCTCCACTGCTTCTCTCTCTTTACCCATCCTGAGGTTGCGCCAGCTCCAGTCGTGTCCCACCTCATGAAGATTGTGGACCTTTAAAGAAGTAAATGCCAACCCCGCAAACATCCCGAACCATCTAGAGACGTACCAGTGCCATTTGGATCCCACTTCATGTAGAGTTTGGACATTGGACCTCTTTAAGTGTTTAAAGGCTCCGGCATGGAGAAGCTGGTGTTGGATTTATGATGATCTCAAATGTTAAGCTATTTTATTATTTTATAAATGTTAAGTAATTTTTCATTACTCACAATCTTACATTCCAATACTCATGGTAGTTTTCACTCTCCGGGGTTTTGTATTGTTTTAAAGATTTATAATCACACTCTTGATATCACCCAAATGAGGATGGTTCCTCTCAAGGTTTCTTTCTCATAACATCTAGTTTTTCCCTTGACACAGTCGCCATGGCTGCTCATCAGGGATGAATACACATTGTTCACCTTAACTGTTGAATTCTGTAAAGCTGTTTTGAGACAAGGTCCATTGTGAAAAGCACTATAAAAATAAACTTAACTTCACTTGACTTGACATGACCAGATACAGTAAGATAAGTGATTAACTTTGAGGGGCATAGATCTGACTGAAGACTAGAGAAGTTTCCAGTCAGATCTGACTAGAGGAGAGCTCTAAGGTACAAAATGTCTAATGGCTCACTATATTAACCTCCAACTGGTTGGTACTGACTACGCAGGAGGGTGGCTTTATGTTTTCAAAAGAAAAAAGACCTCCTTTGTACTTTTGAGGATTATTTAGAGAATTTAAATGAGTTACTATCTGATCCTCTGTGAGCCAATAGCACCCCTCTTTAAGTTTAGGTTTTATATTAAGCAGGTTTCTGTGTTACTCAAAATCTTGGTACTAATTAACAATTCTCAGGATTTACAGCAGAAATAGATTATAGGCGGTATCTCTGGGAAACACCATTGATGCTTAGAAAACACTTTACCAACACCTATCTCAGAGGTATATACTTAATTCAAATTTAGTTTAGTAGTATTTCTATAGAACTTTATACAATAAACATTGGCATAAACATTTTTTACAGACATCCAAAATGCATTTTAGATGTATGAATTTATCTTTAATGAACATGCCAGAGGCAACGATGATGAGAGGAAAAAACTTACTTAATTGACACGAGGAAGAAAACTTTAGAGAAACCCATCCTCATCTGGGTGATGCCAGATAGTTGAATTAAGTTGAATTGAATTGAACTTACCAAACAGAACAGAACAGAATATATCTAAGTAGTGTGACAATAAATCATTCTCTTCTATAACTGCTCACTATAAAATTAAAAAGTGACAACTGGGTTTACAAAATCTAGTATTAAGCAGCAGTATTAGCAGCAGAGTATATAATTTCTGAATTTATAATAGTTTAACTTTTTGTTTTATACAAACTTTAATTATTAACTGCACTGAACAACTTAACAATGAAGAGCCATGGCTCAGGGTGTTTGAGAAAAGGGTTTGCTTTTTGTACTTTAGTTTATTTCTTGATAAAAAAAAAAAAAAAAATATATATATATATATATATATATATATATATATATATATATATATATATATATATATATATATATGCCTTCCCCACAATTGAATGTGTGTTTGCACTGCCATACAGATTCTGTCTGATTGCATCAAATTAGAAATCTATTTAGTTGAAAGGTAGGATAATATTACTAGTAATTTATCCAAGATTGTCCAGGCAGAAGAGCGATAGATTTTCCCTATTAATTTGCTTGGTGGGATTATTGATTTCCTGAGTGTTAGAGCATGTGGTTGTATATATTGCATTCTACACCCAGGTGATGCTGTTTCCTGAGCATGGGGTGCTACTGTGAGAGCAGACATGTACATTGTACATTGACGTAATAATTCAATTCAGTTGTTTTATTTGTATATCACTTTTAACAAAGTAGCTTTACAATAAAAATATATGAACATAAATTTTACATTTATAAATGTATCCCTATAAGTGTATCCCTAATGAGTGAGCCAGTGGTGACAGTGGTATGTGACTGCAATAGTCACTAATAATTAGCACAACAAATGTTCATTAATTTTAGTACTATTACTGTTGAGGTTATCAACTGTTGATTTTTGTTCACATACTATATTTCTGATTGTATACTATACAGTTCTGTACTGTTAATTTAAACAGCATCACTATCTCTAACCACAGAAAGCCAACCTACTGTAAATCTAGACTTAATGTGATCTCACTGTCTGGTACCAGAATGTCTTATATCAGTTTATTGTACTTATTTATTGGATCACATATTATATAAAGATATAAAAAAATAAACAGGCCTACTGTAATCTTATATGGCCTGTTGTATATCTGCTGTGCACCATTTATGATAAGCAAGGCTCTAAACATGAAAACATGACATTAGAAATGGATGTACCCAAATTTAGTGTCACCCTTCATTAAAAAAAGAGCAAAGTGGTAAATACAAAATGGATAAATAACACCTACTATGCATGCATGCTGAGGTGTTAGGACAACCTGTTTCGATTTGTGATTATAAAGACTTCCTGATAATAAATTCATTGGAGGTATTAGCTGGAGTTTGCATGTATTATGAAAAGAAACAGTATTATCTGAGCTGTAGATGAAAGGGGGATAAAAACTTTTAAATCAAAGTTTAAATATAATTAGAAAAGTGGAAAAGGCAGATAGAGATTAATGTAAAAAGGACATTAATTCAATGTAAAGGACTCTAGCTTCTATCTACCCCTCTCCCTACTTGTTGATGATTACACAGGGCTCTTTTATTGCAGGTTTTAAATCATAGAAGTAGGCCAGGGTCACTCTAGGACACTATGTTCATCGAAGTTCAGCTTCTGAATTTCTGGAATCAGACCAATCACTCAGTTTGTGTTAGTTTATGTGTTCATAGTCTGTAGGTTTTGTGCACCAGCCGAGTGGAAAGCTACCGGTTTAGGCCTTGCTGTGCTATTTATACCCTGATCAAACACTGCAATCTAAACCGTACGTCAGAGAAGCACAATGTCTCCCTCCTTTGCCCTGTTACCATGGTCACCCGAGTGGCCATTGATTTCTTTACAGTAATACTATCTCACACGTGCAAGATGCAGCCCAAAGAGTTTGAGGAATGACATACAGGAAGCTTTCTTTCCACTTCCAATACCACTTTGCATTGTTGTGTGTGTGAGTGTGTTTTTCTTACTGGCACAATCAATTAGCATTTGCATATCTGTACAAATGAAATACATGACAGTCATTTACAATTAAAAAATAAATCTTTTTATTTAGGCAATGCAAATCATTTCCATAAAACAACATAGTTTAAGTTAAATGGTGCCCTCTGGTGTTAGAAGTAGGATTCAAACCTGCATTCCATTCTTGAATACTAGGATGTCCTGTTTCTCTTTGAATCTGCATTCACTCAATTGGACATCAACAAAAATGTGGAGAAAATTCTGGAATATAGCTCTTATATCTCTGCAGGTATCCCATCCTATTAAAAGGCAATTGTATTGTTTATTAAGCTTTTTTAAAGCTCTTAGACTTGGTAGATCTAGCAGGGCTCAACTTTGAAACTGATCATGTACAGTGATGTTCATTAGTATCTCCCCTAAATTTTACAGCATAGAACTAAATTAGATTTTACACAAAACTAACCATTATATTTATTTGGGTGGAACACAAAAGTCTGGTGTAATATTAGCTGTACTAAGTGTGCAGTTTAACTGAGCTCAGTATATTTATTCCTCTTCCTGGAACATTATTGAGAACAAGTCCAAGCAATGTATTGTCATGTTGAAATAAGCTTGGGTGTCCTAGTTCAAGTGAAGGGAAAATTTAATTGTCTGCCTTTCAACAGTTTAGGGAAGAACCACTTATGGCTTGAAAAGTCCAGTATCCCAATTACTTCTTTTCCTTTGTGTGTGTAGACTTTACATTGATTTCAGTTTTAAAGGAAGAAATCCTTTTTTCCTCATCATTTTCATGTTAATGCTTTTGATGACTCTTGATTTTTGTTTTGGGAAGTAGTAGTGAAAAGTGTAAATAAATGAGAGTAAAACAATACACACCCAGGGAAAATGTTTTTTTAAAAGAAACATTATTTTATTTATTGTGCACAGTTGATTCAAGGAAAAAAAATTTCATATTCCTTATTTTTGCCACAGCACATGCTGTATATCTAGTAACTAGTTCTCGCATGTTCGTTTGCACAACCTTTTTTTCTTCTTAGGAGGACAGGATTAGATGAACACACAAGATGGTGTGGTGTCTGTATTGTGTTCTCCTGCTTCAACAGCATGATTACAGACCGTAAGAACACTTTGCCAACCTAAAAACAAAAGCAGAAATAGGCACACTTGTGAGTTTAATGTGTGTGTCTTCATTATATAATTAAAAAAAAGACTTCGAACAATGATCTGTAGTTCTATCATATCATTTTGTTTCTAAAAGTTTGCCTAGCTTTATATAAATCTTGCTTTATTTGGTGACGTATACATGACAACAGTTTCAGAAGATTTTTAAAAGCATTTTTTAAAGCAAAGTGTTTTAACTATTACTTACATCATATGGACAAAAGATTATGGACACCTGACCATAAGATTTATATGTGATTCTTTAACATTCCATTCCACGTTTAGTCTCCATTTGCTGTTGTTCAGCAATAACCCTTTTTTTTCCCAAGATTTTGGAGTGTGCTTGTGCAAAATTGTGCTCATTCAGTCACAAGGGTGTTAGTAAAGTCAGATGACTTTAATGATGTAGAGTGAGGAGGACTCTGGTGTGTTCTAATTCATCCCAAATGTGTTCATAAACCATATCTTTGTGCACATTAGCATGTTGGAGGTTTGAGTCTCCTAGTTCAAGTGAAGGGAAAATGTAATGCTACCCCATCCAAAGATATTCTATACAATTGTGTGCCTCCAGCTTTGTAGTTGCATTTTGATGAAAAAACACATATGGCTGGAAAAGTCAGGTTTTCCAATACTTTTGTTCATGTGGTATAGCTATCAGAAGGCATGTGGTTGCCTCCTAAAACTCTTTATAGCTTCTAGATTAATTTAACGGTACCAGTATGATTACCATTGGCCAGGGCAAAGTACCTGAAACAATTAAATGTTTTATTTAATGTGTTTAAATGTCTAGTATCACCTAGGATTAGAGTTTGAATAGGCTAATAAAAACAGCACAGTAATTAAAAGTGTTGCCTTCTGCAGGATATTTATACAGAATTTACAGAAGACATGCTTTTTTGCTGGTCTTCTAATTAAGGTGAAAGAAATTTTGTGTTACCTCATTGAAGGACATCCTGTAAAATTGTGTGCCTCCAACTTAGTTGTGACAGATTGCGGAAAAGTAAGGCGTCCCAATACTTTTGTCCTCATTCTGTAGGTGGAACAAATGAGTTTCTGTTATTACTTAAATTACAGTAACCTTACACAGTAATCCATTTTAAAGCTTCTGAATTGATAGATTAAAATTGATAATTAAAGATCTACAAAAGAAAGTCTTCTGTCCTAAAGACTCTCTTATGGCAGACAACTTATTGCTGACCTGTGAGACTCTTTTCATCAATGTTATATATACATTTTACAGATGGTTTCACCATATTAATAATTTTGTTTTTATTTGACATGTGTCAGGGAGCACCCTGCGTCTTCACCCGCACAAGCCCTGCCCGCAAGGAGCTGCTCGCCTGATTATTAACACGGCGCACCTGACCTCCATTACCCACACACACATATAAGCCACTCATGTTCACCCACACGTTTTCCGTTATTGTTTTTCCACACGTCATGCTGTCTGAACTGCGTTTCTCTGCTGCTGCCAGCGCCGCGCTTTCCCCAGCGCGGTCCTGTGGATTTCCTTACACAAACTGCCGTTATCGTTCACAGGAATATACAGGAATATTTAAAATGTCCCACCTTTGTGGCCCTGGTCTGGCACCACTTGTTGTAGATGTCCTGCAGGTCATCAGGGAGCTCTGTGTTTTATAGTACACTCAGCTGACTGCAACACCTCTGGAGGGCTCGCCTGATCTGCATGGTTCTGTTCCCAAACCAGGAGGTGATGCTACCTGCCAGGAATCTCTCAATGGTGCAGGTGTGGAAAGTGTATATATATAAAATTTTTATATAAAAAATGTAAAAATATAACTACACAGTAGACAATAAAATATAAGAAATATTAAAAATATAAAAATATAAGAGCACAATATATATATAAAAAAGCAGTTGAAACAGGGCTACGTGTTAAAAGCTTGTATAAATAAAAAAGTTTTCAACTGCGATTTAAAAACACTCAGCACAGTGATGGATCGAATGTGAGCTGGAAGAGCGTTCCACAGCTTTGGTCCCTGGATGGCAAATGACCGGCCACTAAACTTTTTACATCTGTACTTAGGAGTGACCAGAGAGGTATGTCCAGAGGAACGGAGAGTTCTGGCTGGATGGTAAACTGTTGTTAATTCGGTGAGGTAGGCCGGGGCAAGACCATTGATGGCTTTGAATACGAATAGCAGGAGCTTATACTCCACCCTATACCGCACCGGAAGCCAGTGAAGCGTGCGGAGGACCGGGGTGATGTGTGAGCGTTTTGTGGTGTTGGTGAGAAGATGTGCTGCCGTGTTTTGCACCATTTGGAGCCGACTGAGAAGAGAATGATTAAGAGAGCGTTGCAGTAGTCAATCCTTGAGCTAATGAAGGCATGTATAGCTTTTTCAAGGTTAGCTTGGGACAAAAATGGCTTGACCTTGCTGAGGAGTCTTAGCTGGTAAAAGCTCACCTTCACTACTGCAATGATCTGTCTCTTGAATTGCATACTTTGGTCAAAAATAACAGCCAGGTTACGCATGGTAGGTGCAAACTGAGGAGTAAGAGGACCAAAACTCAGAGAACTGCTGGGTGAGTCCGGGCTAAACGGGATGTACTCAGTCTTTTCTTCATTCAGATGAAGGAAGTTCTGGGAAAGCCACTGTTTAACATCCTAAAGGCAGTTATGGAGAGGGTCCAATGCAGATCTATCACTCAGAATCCTAGGAAGATAGATCTGGAGGTCGTCAGCATAGAAATGAAATTGAACTTTGTGATTGGAAATGAGTTGACCAAGTGGCAGCATACAGAGAGAAAACAGAATGGGACCAAGAATAGATCCCTGAGGCACACCAGATGACAGTGGAGCGACCAATGAAGAATGATCATTAAGTACAACTGAGAAAGTTCTGTTAGTGAGGTATGATGAAAACCAATTAAGCACCGCACCCTGCAGGCCGACAACATGCTGAAGACGAGAGATGAGGATGGCATGATCCACGGTGTCAAATGCAGCGGTCAGGTCCAGTAACACCAGAACCACAGAGCTTTTTCCATCCAGGGCTCCAAGGATGTCATTGTGGACCCTCAATAATGCTGATTCAGTGCTATGTCTCGACCGGAAGCCAGACTGAAATATATCACCAATGTCGTGCAGTCGAAGGTGAGACTGAAGCTGAGTGAAAACAAGCTTCTCCATCAACTTCGACAGAAATGACAGGTTAGATATAGGGCAAAAGTTGGATAGTGTGGAGGGATCAAGATTGGGTTTCTTGAGCAGCGGTCTAACAATAGCGTGTTTGAAAGCAGCGGGAACAGTACCCATGCTAAAACAGCTGTTTATGAAAGAGACAAGGATGGGACCTATGGTGTCAACAGCCTCCTTCAAAATCCTGGCAGGAACAGCGTCTAGAGGGCAGGTGGTGGGCTTCAACTCGTGGACAGCTTTTTTGAGGTCCAGAAAAGATTGTTCTCCTGACAACATCTCTCCAGGTTTTAAATCTCCTGTAGGCAGAGTATCTCGTCAATGTTAATCAGGCCCACCACAACATTGTTGTCAGCAAACTTGGTGGTGGAATTGGAAGTGGTTACACAGTCATGTGTACAGCGATTACAACAGGGTGCTCAGAACACAATCCTGAGGAACTCCAGTGGTGAGGGTGAGAGAGGCTGATATGAGTTTGCCCACCTGTATGGTTTGTGGTCTGTCTGTCAGGAAGCTGGAGATCCATTGACACAGGGGTGGGCCGAGTCCCAAGACCTCTAACCAAGAGGCTAGTGTGGAGGAAAGTTTTTCAGTTCAATTTAATTTGTTTATTTCTTTAGTGCTTTTCATAATGTCATTGTCTCACAGCAGCTGTACAGAATGTAAGAATTATAAAACATAATTTAAATAAGTGTGGTTTTATCAACAAAAATGGGACTGTGGCGACTCACTTATGGTGTTAAACGCTAAAAAGGTGCCCACAAACAGCATTTTCGCATAGATCTTATTCCTGCAGTCAAGGTGGCTCATTGTTCTGTGGAGATGTGAAATGTCATACTTATAGAGCGGTTTTGGCAGTAAGTAATAAAATTAAATACAAGGCAGCTGCTGTACACATGGCTGCATATAGAGCATGTAGTTTGACAAGTGCAGTCCAAGAACAATGTGCAAGACGTTTTATATAACTATGAGTCAAAGATATAGTTAGTATATTGATAGTCTTTAACTCTTTAACTTTTTTCTTCTTCCTCTTCTTCTTCTTCTTCTTCTTTTGGCTTCCCCCATTAGAGGTCGCCACAGTGGATCATCCGTCTCCATACCCCACTGTCCTCTACATCTGCCTCTGTCACACCAACTACCTGCATGTCTTCCTTCACCACATCGATTAACCTCCTCCTTTGCCTTCATCTTTTCCTACTTCCCAGTAGGTCCTATTCTCAGCATTCTTTTACCAATATAACCCATGTCTCTCCTCTGTACATGTCCAAACCATCTCAATCTCACCTCCCTCACCTTGTCTCCAAAAAAAGCTGTCCCTCTAATAAACTCATTTCTAATACTGTACATCCTCGTCATGCCCAACGAAAACCTTAACATCTTCAGCTCTGCTACCTCCAGCTCCATCTCCTGTCTTTTACTCAATGCCACTGTCTCTAAACCACACAACATCGCAGGTTTTACCACAGTCCTATAAACATTTCCTTTCACTCTTGCAGATACTCTTCTATCACAAATCACTCCTGCCACTATTCTCCACCCTCTCCACCCTGCCTGCACACTTTTCGCCACTTCTCTAACACACTCTCCATTACTCTCCACTTTTGACCCCAGGTACCTAAACTCCTCCACCTTTTCCACCTCTTCTTCCTGCACCTGCAGCACTCCACTGCCCTCCCTCTCATTCACACACATGTACTCTGTCTTACTTCTACTGACTTTCATTTCCCTTCTCTCCAGTGTGTACCTCCACCTCTCCAGGCTCTTCTTAACCTGCTCCCTACTCTCCCCACAAATCACAATATCATCCGCAAACATCATAGTCCACGGAGACTCCTGTCTGACCTAGTTCGTCAACCTGTCCAACACCACTGCAAACAGGAAAAGGCTCAGAGCCGATCCTTTTTGCAGTCCAACCTTCACCTTGAACCAGTCTGTTGTTCCTACTGCACACTTAACTGCTGTCACACTGTCCTCATACATGTCCTGCACCACCCTTACATTCTTCTCCGACACACCTGACTTCCTCATGCAATACCACAACTCCTCTATCGGCACCCTGTTGTACTCTTTCTCTAAATCCACAAACACACAATGCAACTCCTTCTGACCTTCTCTATACTTTTCCATCAACATTCTCATAGCAAATAAGGCATCTGTGGTGTTTGAAACCATACTGTTGCTCACAAATGGTCACCTCTTCTCTCAGCCTGGCTTCCACTACTCTTTCCCATAACTTCATGGTGTGACTGATCAACTTAATTCCCCTGTAGTTACTGCAGGTCTGCACATCTCTCTTATTCTTAAAAACTGGTACCAGCAAACTACTTCTCCATTCCTCAGGCATCCTCTCACCTTCCAAAATCTTGTTAAACTTTCTTTCGGCTTCTCCCATTAGGGGTCTCCACAGATGTCATCTAGTCCTACCGACTTTCCACTCTTCATCCTCCTTACTAATCCTATCCACTTCCTGCTTCACCATCTCTACACCATTCAACCTTCTCTCTTTCTCATTTTCCTAGTTCATCAGCAGCTCAAAATACTCCGTCCATCTTCTCAACACACTCTCCTCACTAGTCAACACATTTACATCTCCATCCTTTATTGCTCTAACTTGCAGAAGATCCTTCCCAGAGTGGTCCCTCTGCCTGACCAATCAGTACAGATCCTTTTCTCCTTTCTTAGTGTCCAACTTCTCATACAGCTCCTCATATGCCTTTTTCTCTGGCTTTCGCCACATACCTCTTTATCTGCTGCTGCATCTCTTTGTACTCCTGCCTACTTTTCTCATCACTCTTCCGATCCTAATTCTGTTTTGCCAACCTCTTTCTCCTTATGCTGTCCTGCATTTCCTCATTCCACCACCATGTCTCTTTGTCTTCTTTTCTATTTCCAGATGTCACACCTTTTTAGCTGTCTTCCTTATCACTTCTGCAGTAGTTGCTCAATCATCCAGCACCTCTTCACCACCACCGAGCCCCTGTCTAACCTCTTCCCTGAACCTTACGCCACAGTCTTTCTCATTCAGTTTTCACCATCTAATTCTTCTTTCAGTCTTCACGCTCCTCCTCTTCTTCTTCACCTCCAAAACCATCCTACAGACCACCATCCGATGCTGTCTAGCTACACTGTCCCCTGCCAACACCTTACAGTCTTCAATCTCCTTCAGCTTGCATCTCCTGCATAGAACCTGTGTGCACCTTCCTTCACTTTTATACGTCACCCTATGATCCTCCTTCTTCTTAAAAAAGTGTTCACCACTGCCATTTCCATCCTTTTAGCAAAATCTACCACAATCTGCCATTCCACATTCCTCTCCTTAAAGCCATACCTACTCATCACCTCCTCATCACCTCTGTTCCCTTCACCTACATGCCCATTAAAGTCTGCCCCAATCACCAATCATTCATTCCTAGGTACACCATCTACCACTTCATCTAATTCACTCCAGAATTTTTCCTTCTCCTCCATCTCACAGCCAACTTGTGGAGCATGAGCACTGATGACATTTATCATCAACCCTTCAACTTCCAGCTTCATCACCCTATCAGAAACTCTCACAGGTGGGAAGTAACGAAGTACAAATACTTTGTTACTGTACTTAAGTAGATTTTTTTGGTATCAGTACTTTACTCCACTATTTATTTTTCAGACAACTTTTTACTTTTACTCATTACATTTTTACACAAATATCTGTACTTTTTACTTCTTACATTTTTAAAACAGACTCGTTACTTTAGTTTTAATCCATTGATTTGGTGAAATATAATTTTTTTATTTTCACTGCGTAGCGATTTCAGCCGAACAACCGATTTCCTGTCATTGCGCGTTCAATCCACTGGTGTATAAAGTACGGACTCTCACTCACCACAGAAGGCAGTAAGAAGTTTGGGGTTAACGTGGATGAGACAGAGGGAGTCAGTGATGTAAACATGACTGAGAACAGACACATTCCTGATCATCATCAGCTTTTCTCTGCTTGTGTTCTATATGTGGATCTTCAGCCTGGACACATTTATTAGGTAACAACATTTTTAATTAGTTTTGTATTAATATATATATATATATATATATATATATATATATATATATATATATATATATATATATATATATATATATATATTTGGCTGTCAAAATTAAAATTATTTTAAACGGCATGAAATTTTTTTCCTTTCTTTTCTTAGATATAAAATAAATAAATTAACTCCAGATAAAAATATTTTTAATCAGTAAACTTTTGTTTTATTTCTGAGTCTCAAATCAAACACCAAAATCCGCCATGATTCTCACAATTTACCCTCTGGGTGGAGTTTTGTGGGTTTTTCCCTCATAATGGCGACACAAACTTAAATTACTGTCTTTATTGATCGTACAGATAAAAACAATACATCATTTAAATCTGTAAAATGTCTATAATTTTATATATATAAGCTTCCTGACTTGACTTGAAGAGGTGCATTTTCTCCGGTATCACCTCATTAACTGTCCGTGTGGAAACATAGCAAAGGCTCTAAATGATGTCCACACATCTCTGCACTGATATAGCCTTTATATTTAATCACTGTACATATGCTTACATATATATCACATGCTGTACATATGATACATGTTCAACACCTCCAAGCTGCTAGTTTTGGGCACCTGAGCAAGCCCCTAACTCACTAATGCTCATTTAGTAAATGAGATCATTAAGAGTCGCTCGGGATAAACACTTCCAACAGGAAGTGGCTATATCTCGCTATCTTTGTCTCTCTATTTTCTCTATCTAATTGGCTCTGTGTCTCTTTTAGTAAATGTCTCTGTCTCACTGTATATGTCTCTCTCTTGCTGTCTCTATTTGTTTCTCACTCTTTCTAAAGCTGTGTCTGTGTCTCTTTGTCTTTGTCTCAGTCTTTCCTGCTTATTTACATGTCTAACAAAGTTTTGAGTTTTAAAGTAATGCCATCAGTGATCTATGATGAAAGACTTCCCTGGTTCGATTCTTACCTCTAGTTTCATATTAAACATTATAAGAAGTTTTTAAAAACAGAACAATGAAAAATCATTAAAATTGGTTGCTGGCAAATCATGGTATATCAGTGGTGCAGGTGTTGGAGATGTGGTTCTTGTACCTGAGTCACTTCTCATAGACTTCGAGTTACTGAGAGAATGTACAGGAAGGAGAAGTTTTGACCCTCTACCATCATGATCTAAGAGAAAACACTGGTCTCCTAACTATAGAAAAGCCAAGAGTCCAATAAACAAAGGTTTGTTTGCCTCTCCTGTGTTGGTGTAATGGTCAGTGAAGTGGTTGCAGCTATCTGACTCACCTGGTTCGATTCCTACCCCTTAGCTTTCCTTTAAATTGTTTAAAAAGTTTTTAAAATGAACCAAAAAAGGTCCTAAAAATCAGGTTCTTGCAGGAAATCCTGTGGCTCAATTGGAAGAGCTTTACCTCTGGGTTGAGAGGTTGCCGGTTCAAACCCCGGCCAGGGTTCAAAGTTAAGAGTGTGGAAGGTTCCGGTGGCCGTAGTAAAGAAGGTGTCGGAAATGGCTGCGTGAAAGGTTGGATGTGGTTTCGGAGGGTGTATCCTGAAGCAGGGGGGCAATATCCGGGCATCTGCCCCCCCCGGCGTCTGAGAAGGTGAAAACAGAGGCTTATGAAGCAAAAACATTCAAAAAAGTATTGACTTAGTTTTGCATATATAGGGAAAAATTCTGCCAAAAACCTATCACCCTTTTTCTGAGGCTGTGAAGCAGCCAATACTTACAGCCTTTGTTTACAGTCAACTACCATCAGTCAACTACAGTCAAGCTTACCCAGTGTGGGGACAAGCCAGATTCGAACCAGCAACCTCTGAGCTCAGAGGTAAGGCTTTTACCACAAAGCCATCAAGTCCCACAACACACCTTCTTTTTTTGGGGGGTTTATCGTTTGTTTCATGCTTCAAAGCAAGAAATTCAGACAAGACAGAAACAGAGAAAGCAGGATTCGAACCTTGAACCCCACCAACAGCAAAATACCAGTCTTAACCCACTGAACCATGGAAGAGATCAGACTAGGAAGCATGTTTAGATGAGGCACACGCCTTAAACCACTGAGCGACCACTGCTGAAAAGCATGTGTGCTTTTTGGAGGGTTCATACTTTGTTTCATGCCAGCGCAGTAAAAAAGAAGGCCTGTAGGACTGGCTTTGAAACCTTATCACCAGCGTGGACTATATTAATGACCATGTTCAGGCACAAGCCTTAAGCCACTGAGCTACCACAGAAGTGCCGTTTTTTGGTGGAGTTATCTTTCATTAAAGACCAGGAAATCAATCCAACACAGAAAGGACAGAATTTAAATGTTTTCAGAGGGGACAAGGCCCAGAAGTTTTATTTACCAACACAGCAAGCAGCTCGACCAGGAATCAAACTCTAAAACTTATCCTTGTGGGGATACTGACATTAACCCACTAGGCTATCACATCTATCTATCTATCTATCTATCTATGATGTGAGGTCTAGTTAACAGCTAAAACAGGTAGCAGTAATAACTACTTTTTACTTAAGTACATGTCAGAGCCAAAACTTCTTTACTTTCACTTAAGTAAAAAAGTTTAATCAGTACTTCAACTTTTACCCGAGTATTTTAAAACATGAGTATCTGTACTTCTACTTAAGTAAAGGATGTGTGTACTTTGCCACCTCTGGAAACTCTCTTCACCTCCACTACACTCTTACTGTACACCAACCCAAACCTCCACTCTTCTCCACTTCTCCTCTCCCTGCCGTCTCTGTAGACATCTTCCTCCTCTCCTTCGGCCAACAGTAGCCCAATATCCACCGGTACACTGTTGGCTAACGATACCTGTGGCGGTCATTGGTAACCCGGGCCTCGACCGATCCGGTATAAAATTCTTATTCGGGATCCGCATATTTGATTTGGCACAAGTTTTACGCTGGATGCCCTTCCTAACGCAACCCTCCCCATTTATCCAGGCTTGGGACCGGCACTAAGAGTGCACTGGCTTGTGCAACCATAATGGCTGGGTTTAAGTTTTTCTTTGTTACTTAATATATTTTTGATTAATTACCCTAATCTCCAAACCTGAACCCTCCTAACCCCAACCTGTGCTGTTCTATTTGCAAGCACTTGCAGCCTACACCACTGTCAGAGCTGCTGTTGCAGATCATTCAATAACTTCTGAACTTGTATGTTATGATTGAAATGACATTGTGCAAAATCATAATTCGAAAATATTGCTAAAATATACAAATTTGATGCAGACAACTGCTTTATCGAGCTTTGTTTATTTCTATAAAAAAAGGTGTTGACACATAAATACATAAATATCACAGGTGGCATCATGTGCATTACAACAGTATAAGGGCCTTTCACATCTGGTATAACATATAACCCTATATCATTTATCTTTTTTTTACTTAACTTCAAACAGTGGCAGTTCAAATAAAATAACTTCATCAAAAAAAAAAAAAAAAAAAAACCTAAAAAGACGGTACAGAAATCAACACTGTGCAATCTACTTCAGTGCATGTAAAAATACAACAGTCTAGAATTGTATAGTATACAAATAGAAATAGACACATAATATGTCTACATATTGCTTGAAATATATCAAATCGCTTGAAATGAATGGAATCCAGGTGGACAGAAAAGTCATCCAACATACGAGTAACATCTTTTGAAACTTTTTCGAAACAAGCTGTGCTCTTTGTATCAAAAGCCAACAGTATGTCGAAAAGGCTACATCAGCAACACAAAGACAGACTGGGTTTGTGGCATGAGATTGTCGATTTAACCCTTTGCCCAAAAGAAATTACAATCAAATAACTTTGGTACAACATTAATAACACTAATAACTAACTAACAAAATCATTATTATGGGACCGGATTGTGGTAGTGTTATATGTTTGTAAAAATAAAAATAAAAAATAGGTACAGAATCAATACAACCCCGTCAGAGATTTGCATCCTATCCCGAATGAGCGTCATGACAAAGATCCCAGTCACTACGATATAAAAGGAACACAATGCATGGGGACATGCATTTTAAGAAAAACAGACAGCATCAACAATTAAAAAAAATAGACATTTTTTTGATAAAAACCCTGGCCCCATAAAACAAGTCTAGGAAATGTTTTATGCAAGGACAGAACAAGTTCAAGTCCATTCGTTGGAACATGGTGTTTTCAAAACACTGAGTAAAGCATCAAATTACAAAACATTAACTAACAATAAGGCAAAATGTATCCTCAGAAAATACATCAACCAAAAACACCAGGTTCAGGCATGGTCTCGGGCACGCAAATTAAATTTGACAAATTTCCGTCTGTCCTTTAGGCTACAGCGGCGACTCTGTTACAGTTACAAGTATGCTCTGCTTCAGGTTTGGCAGAAGGTTCATTGGTTTTGTCCCAGCAGGACAGGGCAGAGATTAGAAGTTGCACTCCACCCAGCAGCACACAACTCCCACTGAAGTAGAAGGCCAGGTCATAGGACTGCATCCAATCATAGAACCAGCCTGCAGGCAACAATAAAAACTTTTTAGTACAAACATCTGGCAAAGAGAGAACGTTGAGAATGATAGTGGGGTGGAAAATAAATCTCGATGCTTACCTACAATTGGGGGTCCAAGCATTATCCCAAATCCACCAAAGAACATTAAGATCCCATAGGCCTCTGTGAGTCGCTCTATGCCAACCACTTTGGTGGTCATGTATGGTGTGACGGACCAGTTCCCTGAGAAGAAACCCAGCACTGCTGAGAGCACCTGGAGTCCTACATAGTTCTTAGTGAAAGGGATCAGAAGCAGTGCCATGCCGCTGCCCACTAGTGTGAAGCCATACAGAAAAAAGCTGTTTATCCAGCGGATGTCCATTACTATTCCCAAAAGGAACTTCCCAATGCCCCCTGCAATAGCAAATATTGAGACCAGTGGGACAACACTGATACCCTCAATCAAGCCCTCACTTTGGGCTACGTCCTCCAGAAAGAGCAGTGGAGGAAACCCCCCCACCGTGTAGAGGAACAGGGCCAAGCACATGGCTACAAAAACCCGGTCCCTCATTCGTTCACCAATTGAGTGCAAATAATCTATGTAGGCCTTTTGCTTCTTCTTGAGCAGTCTGACCACAGCTGAGCAGATGAGCAGCTCCTTTTCAGAAGCTAGAGTGTCTTTGGTCTCCATTGTGATCAGCAAATCAGTGACAGGCAAGTCCTTTTTATTAGAGTGGTCCAGCACCAGAGGCCTCTCACCGCGCTTCTCTTCGGCCTTCTCCACCAGGGCAGCTCTCTGCTTGAGGTAGTAAGCTGGCAAGTGCAACGGCCTCATCAGTCCACCACAGGCAACAATGTTTAGTGCAAATGAGCCAATTAGCAGCAGGCAGCCATCAAGACCGAACAGCTCAATTAATTCATTCTGTGCAGTGGCATAAAGGAATCCTCCAACACTGGTACCTGAAAAGTAATAATGAATGAATGAATGTAAACGGTAAATCCAATATACTATTACAACACGTTCCATGCAAATGGTTAACACTGCATTAGCTATGTGCATTGCTGTGTTTACCTGTGGTAACTATGCCAAGAGCAAGGCCACGCTTCTTGTCAAAGTACTGGCATGTGATGGTCACAGTAGCAGCATACAGGAGTCCACAGCCTACTCCTGTTTAAAAGAAAGCACGAGGAGTAATGAGGGAAATTATACAAATCCACTTGCACATTATAAAGTTATCTGCTCAAACATGATTATAGAAGAGTGCGTGATTTTCATAGTTCTCAGCTGATTTTCTGTACATTTTCCCACTCCAAATGCAGTGCTGATCAACAATGAAGACTGTTACTTTAAATGTTTTTTTTTCTTTTCTTTTTAATGGATTTTATTCTATTTCTATTTCAGCAATCATGCAAAAATAAAATTGGTGTTTAAATTGTTCCTTCTACAATGACCACAGAAACATTCAAGCCAAAACACTTTTGCCATTGTTAGTACACCGACCTAATTATACTATCATGAGGCGAGGGATATCCTCTGTAAACATTAACACAGGACGTACCGACGACTACGCCATAGGAAAACATGAGGAAGTGGACATTGGGGGCGAAGGCGCTAAGCATTAGTCCTCCAGAGATCATGACTCCGCTAAAGATGGTCACAGGCCTGGCTCCAAAGTTTACCACACAGGCACTGCAAATGGGACCTGTGCAAAAAAAAAAAGAAGAAGAATATCATTCTGTTAAAAACCAGTGCTACGGAAAAGACGATAAATGAAGCAGCTGTTTATACTGCATATAATCAAGGTTTATATAAAACAATAAACTGATCAAATGTTCAAATGTGTTTGGAGGATTCTTGCAAAACGATATTTGACAGCACTCAGGCTCAAATGGTGCTCCAAAAACCATTTACCTTGCCAGGAGTGTGATCTAACATGCATTAACATTGCATTGCAATTAATTTTACATATCAAACAGATCGTTTCATAAAATGACGTGCTGACTGTGCTGACAAGGTCAGGTCAGGCCTTATCAGTTCAATAGGGCTTAGAACACTGTAACAGCCCATCCATTTTTTTTGCCAATATGAATGAATCCAGGGTTTAAAAAGTTACTCATAAGCGCTAGTTACTGAGTCTGTAGATAGGATTACTGATGTCTGCTTTTTTTTGTACATGTTCTTAAAAACAGACACTCGAAAGTTAAGAAAACAATTAGTTCAAGAAGCCAGTGAACATCTATGAACCTAAGTTGAATCATTATTAAATACTAGATTCATTATTAAAATATGTAAGCTAATATTCTGTCTATTTATTGGAACCATTTTGCTGTTTTTTCATTTCTATATTTTCCTGCACCAGAAGGAATTTTCCAGCACCCCGCTCTGAGAAGCACAGCTCCCCACCAACAAGACTCCTCTTTGTATCGAACAGTGGGTAATAATGGTAGCCACATCATTTAAAAGGTACACAGTGGGTAGAGTTCAGTAAGGTCTGTGCAGGTGTTTAACCTGGAATACTGAAAGGGATTTTCTTTTAAGTACTCGGGGTGTTACATGAAACGACAAGGTTAAGCATTCGAGCAGCCTCCGTAGAGCACATGCCTACTCCGTGAAGAATTTATGGCTAAGGCTTCAAAGAGGAACTTTAGGGGGCAAATTCAGCTTCTCATAACTGGCTGTCCTTTCATACGCATCGTTTCATGCTGTGGCCTGGATAAACTTTTGCTACGGTTACAGTTTAATGCGGTCTCCATGAACACAGTTGAACTTACTGGCAATGAGGCCGACACCGGAGACGAGAGAACCCACCCACGCGGTCATCCCCTTGCTCTCTTGAAAGGCATTGAGCCACTCAGGATAGAGCACTCCAACAGACTGGGGGGAGCCGTAGGCGATGAGCAGGGCCATGAACGAGGCCACCACAATGACCCAACCCCAGCCTCCATCCGTGGTTTTCTTAGAGCTCTGAAGACTCATTCTTCTACGCTAGGGTCTTCAAAGAGATCCTGTGAACACCAAGAAGAAACGGCACAGATTTTGTTTACTCATTTAACAATGAGAAAAAAAACAAACGAAGATAAAACAATGCAAATTGCATTGTTCAGTGCAAACAAATAAACATGAAATTAATCATATTCAATAAAATCAGAATTTGAATTGAACATTTGTACACCATGCATGGTCTAACTGACCATGTTTTCTTCAATTTTATAAAATGGTGTTCTGACAGTCTGAGCTTCATCTTTTCTTATAAAAAAAAAAAATTGGTCCCTTGTGCACTAGATCACTAGAAATCATAGCTTCTCAACCCTATCTAGGGCACTTCTAGAGGAAATGTGAAGTCGTTTGGAAATGGGCCATGTTGCGATTTATAAATATTGTGTTCATACTGCCAATCTGAAATATGACAACTTTAATAATCCACTTCTTCTTCTATAATTCTAGTTCTTAGTAGTAGTAGTAGTAGTATTTAGTAGTATGTATTTTGCATGGTCAATGTGAACAACATCAGACAGAGGCATCTGACAAAAACAACACATAAATAACATGGAAACAAAATTAACAACTGTGCCAAGGAAAAACGATGCATAATTCAGGATTGGATCTTGCAATAGGGGGAGATTAGAGGGGGTTACATTAGAAGGAAATGGTTATAATGATCAGACTTACTTACCGGTAATGCGCAGGGAGTCTCGGATGTGTTATTGGGCGCCTGCAGTTATGATGCTGAACTACCCGTCTGAACTGCTGTAGGTACCAACATGGATGACATCATGACATTTCGGATAAATGACCATTAAAAAACAAGTCGAGGGGTATACCTGCATTCAGCTGAATCATACCAGCTGTCTGCTGCGTATATGTGTGTATGCGCGCGCGCGCGTGTGTGTGTGTGTGTGTGTGTGTTTCCGTCTGCTCTCAAGCTGAGCGCTGGAGCCGCTTTTGTTTCGCTGGTACTGAAACCGGTTTGAAGCTGTTCCCGCTGGTCTGCTCACATTTCGATGCTCTGTAACTTCCTCGGAATTCACAGGACACAAAGGCACCACAAGGGGCGAAATAAAGACCAATTACACCATGTATCAGAACTACTCTATAACTGGTCTATTTAGATGAAAACCGACACACCACCATTTACCCGTCATTATCAGCAGCAATTAATAAGCACTACCGTATTGTGCACCAGTCCATGCATAGGTTCTGGTCCAAACCGGTTACAAATGCGGTTACCAACACTTGAATAATGCCACGTCTGGAGCCGCACACTAGCGCACTAAACAGTAGACTGCTCCATTGCTCGGCAGCCACGTGGGCACTTGGCTATTAAGGCTGTTAGTACGCGTTTTGAGAGGTTGCCATGGAGCTGGTCTCCCCTGGCAACCGAATGGCGGACCCGGAAAGGATGCTGAGCTGTTTTCTACTGAACCTCACAGGAACATCTGTAGATCAAGAAGGTTAGGTCAATATTCAGGACGACCATGGAGTGCTTGGGGTTGGTGGTGGAGAGAAGCAAGTTACACAAACTGTTAACCATCATGGAGGACCTCTGACATACCCTGAACAACATATTGCTTGGCTGTTAACCATCATGAGGACACCTCACTTCCACTCCACAACCCAATTGTTTGATTAGTTAACCCTCATAGAGAACACCTCACCTTCCCTCCACAAACTGGACTGCTTGTAGTTAGTAGTGGAGAGAAGAATACTAAGCAAACCGTTAACCATAATGAAGACCACCTCACATTCCATTCCACAACCTGGATTGCTTGGATGTTAACCATCATGGAGAGCTTGTAAATAGTGGAGAAAAGGATGATGCACAAGCTGTTAATCATCATGAAGAACATCTCCCCTCCACAGCCTGAAGAGCTTGGAGTTGGTATTAGGCAAAAGAAAGCTACACAGTTAACCATCATTTAGAACACCTCACATCTCCTCCATGACCTGGATTGCTAGGAGTTGGTAGTGGAGAGAGAGAGAGAGGTGCCACACGAACTGTTAAACATCATGAAGAACACTACAACCTACTGGCTAAACGGCAGAGCACTTTCAGCAGCAGAATACTTCAGCTAACTGTAAATAGATTCTACAATAACTCTGGTCTGCCAGGAGAGGGATCTCCTCTTGGACATTGCTATAAATAGGGACATATGCAGTACATTATGTTCTGTATTTATTATTTATTAAAGATGAACTTAATTTATTAAGTTCATCTTTAGAGATTCCATAAATACACCATCTATGGTCTTCACTTGTCCACCTTATAGCACTGATATGATCATGTACTTTCATTCGCTTAAAAATAAATAATAATAATAATATGGTGTATTATAGCACTGCTGTTTTCGCAAACATTGCAAATTCTATATGCATATTTTTTAATGAAGTTAGCTGATTATGTACTTTGAAGCTTCTTGCAGAAAGACCAAAAGTCCAGACCCATTTTTTAGGTCAGAAGCGAACACGTTTCAGCAACCCTAATCAACCCAGTGCAGGATTTAATGACGGGGACCTGTGAAGCATTCAGTGAAACTCTGTTTGCCTAACCTGGAGATCATGTTACGCATGATTCAGTGTTCAGGACAATCCTACTGATATTCGAAATGCAAGGTCAAGAGCTTACGCTCCACAGTAGCTTCCAACAGATGACCAAACGCTCCTCTTTGTTGAAAAATTATTCTGCACATCTTTTTTTTTCCCCATGGCAAAAGCACAACTGAATACAATGTGGGTTCTTTCCTCATTATAGCACGTAGTAAACACTTCTTCCAAACTCAGAACATGAGTCTTTACCGTAATAACAAATATGTGCAAACGCCTGAAGCGATTCAAGTGCAGGCAAAAACTTAACCACATTATTAAGGCTTTTAATTATTTGATGTGGGGATAAGCTAGATAATGCTTACATTTAGCAATACCACAGTGAGTTAAGGCTCAAAGGTGTTCCATCCACTTTAGATAGCAGTAAAACGTCAGCAAGGAAAAAAAAAGTTACATTCATTTGTCAACAGTCGCACAAAAAAACAAAACAAAAAGCAAGCGAGGGCAAAACAAAAAATGAGCAAAATCTTACGTTCTATATTAAAATTTGAACACAAACTTGAAATGGACTTGCAAACACCTCATAGTAAAACAAATTCTTCTTTTTTTTCCCTTTATACAATGAAACAAATATTTACATTGAAATGATAAAATGGTGAGTGAAAGAAAAATCCCTGTATGTTTTTCAGGGTCAGGGGGGGGGGTTCTGTGGACAAAAAAAACCAAAATAAAACCGATACACATATGAACTGGAAACAGGTTTTGTATCGAGACAGCTCTTCCAAAACACCTCACCTGTGTGTTACATGACAAACACAGCGGTGATGTTGTTGTAACACTGCGGGGGCCTGATACCACCAACAGCATCCTCACTAAACATCTGTGCCTAACCAACGACGAAACAGCTAAGTACCGCGAATTCTACCGCTGAGCCGATTTTCATTTTGAACAGTTGTCTGCAGGAAATTAGCGTTCTTTACAATAAACAGTAAGTGCTCCGAGTTTTCTTGTTAGTTTTTTTTTTTTACCCCCGCAATAGCTGCACTAACTGAATGCTATTTGGTAAGGTGAAATAGGCTGTAGTAATGAATAAGAACCGAGGACACATCCATAGACAAGAAGGTCAAAGACAAGATCAAGGACATAGCAATTATCGGGAGATTTTTTGTTGTTTTTTCGGGGAAAAAAACAACAACAAACCTTCTGCATCCTGGCATATTTTGCAAAGCTTAAAAAATGGGAATGTGTCTATTTACACTTTCTTTGTGACATATTTGGAGTTTGAGGGTGTACGTAGCATAATTCTTTCAAATAGACAAAAAATGAAAAAAATCCACACATCTATATTTAGGAACACATTATGGATGGGGGTCATTACATTCACACTGTTAAGAATAGAATGTGAGAGGAGGTGAACTGGGTACGAGAACAACGAACACCAACCTTCTGCCTACTCCGAGGCATTTCATTTCAAACACGCCAAGAAACAATAACATGGTGTATCGTTGTGTGTTTACAGTTATTTAGTAGATGCAAACTGCAATACACCAACAGCAGCATTATAAGTAAACCATTCGTTCTCCCTTTTCGCTAATTACGAATGCTTTTGCGTCCTTAGCAAAATATATATACATACATTTTATCGACCGTGTAAATAGAAAGCAAATCATCTCCCTAGAGAGCCCAGGCTGCATTTAATGCATGCGCTTTTATCAGGCTATCTAGATGGTACAAATGCCTACTGTTGCGTAAGCATGTTTTGCTATTTAAAGCGAACTGAACAGGCTGCACAACACCTGGGCCTCTGGCTAATCGGTCGTTTGACCAAGTGTGCATGGTTGCTCATCTGCATCCCTTGAAAGCCATTAGCTGCACTTTCCCACCAACCCATCTGGTGCCTGTAAACACAGCTCTCTGTGGCACGTGTCTAGTGTGCCACTATTTGAAGATTAAATTATATGTAAAAAAAAAAAAAAAAGAGTGCCATATATCAGATATTTCTCACTTTTTTTTTTCTTTTAGCAAAGCGGATCAGAGTTCTCTCGCAGTGCTTTCACGTGACAGGGGGGCTGAAAAGCCAAGGTTTAATACAGGAAATTTAGTACTTTTAGGCCCTTTAAACGTGTTCTGCCTTAAGCTCTGTGTTTCTTTTAGAGGATGACTTCTAGTGGGAGAGAAAAAAAAACAATGTGTGTATACATACACACACACGCAATATATATATATATATATATATATATATATATATATATATATATATATATATATATATATATAACACAAGCAGGTTTAGTGTTGCAATCACTGCCACAAGACCACTGAACTGCATTCAAAACCAAAATGGAGGGGGAAAAAAAATAAAAACACACCACAGATTAACAGTGATGCCTATTTGATTCTCAGTGCAAAAGGAAGATGCGAACTCCATGTACATAGGATAGATAAGCCTTTGGCTGGACGGGAATACAGTAGCTCTGGTCTGAGTCCACTCTGAGCTCATGCATTATGGCTGTGGCACTGCGGGCTGCTGCTGCGCTGGTGCTGCAGGGGGTGGAGGAGGAGGAGGAGGAGGTCCAGGCTGAACTCCAGCTTGCATGTTGGGGGAAGGAGGTGGTGTTGGACGCTTGAACTTGTCTGGACTGTTGCTTCTTCTCGGGGACGGCCTCTGTCAGAGAAAATTTTTTTTTTGAAAACAATACACACGCAGCATGTAAAAGAGGCTTGGGATGAAACAGTGAAGTTTCCTATTATATGAAAAAAATCTTTAAAATAATTTTAACAGAGGAAGGATTATGTTTAGTATGTACATTTTAGATCAAAGGGATTTTTTTTTTTAAGTCTCAAAAAACAATTAAGACCCTTGGTCACATGGATAAAGACTAGATCAGGAGACGAACAAACATTCTTCTTCTTCTGTCGGCATCCATGAACCTCCTCCTTGGCCTTCCTCTTCTCCTCCCTCCTGGTGGCTCTATCCTCAGCATTCTTCTACCAATATAACTCATGTTCCTCCTCTGAACATGTCCAAACCATCTCAACCTCGCCTTCCTCACTTTTTCACCAAAACATCCTACATGCGCTGTCCCACTAATAAACTCATTTCTAATTTTGTCCATCGTCGTCACTCCCAACGAAAACCTTAACATCTTTAGCTCTGCTACCTCCAGCTCCACCTCCTGTCTTTTACTCAATGCCACTGTCTCTAATCCATACAACATCGCAGGTCTCACCACAGACCTATAAACTTTCCCTTTCATTCTTGCAGATACTCTTCTATCACACCTCTTCTCCCTGCGACCGCACCACTCCACTGCCCTCCCTCTCATTTACGCACATGTACTCTGTCTTACTCCTACTGACTTTTATTCCTCTTCTCTCCAGCGCGTACCTCCACCTCTCCAGGCTCTTCTCAACCTGCTCACTACTCTCACCACAAATCACAATATCATCCACAAACATCATAGTCCAGGGAGACTCCTGTCTGACCTCATCCATCAACCTGTCCATCACCACTGCAAACAAGAAAGGGCTCAGTGCCAATCCTTGATGCAGTCCAACCTGAACCAGTCTGTTGTTCCTACTGCACACTTCACTGCTGTCACACTGTCCTCATACATGTCCTGCACCACCCTAACATACTTCTCTGACACACCTGACTTTCTCATACAATACCACAACATCTCTCTCAGCACACTGTCGTACGCTTTCTCTAAATCCACATATACACAATGCAATTCCCTCTGTCCCTCTCTATACATTAATATTAAAATGTATTAAAATAAAAATCAAGGATGTAAAAAATGCAACAAAATAACAGTGCTGGGAAATCAGCACTCCATAGGATTATAAAAGTGTCTGCTCAGTTGTGTTGCATGTGGAGAAATTAAACTTCTTTTGATTTGTATCTAAATCTTTGATAGTAGACCTACTGAAATGTACTGTTTCTAAACAAAACTTGGAGAAATGATCATGCGGGTCTCGGCTTGAGTACGTTAGAACGGTGCTCGTTGGGGCGTGGCCTTTGGGGTGAGGTGACAACGAAGGGAAGTTTTACTAAGCCAAGCTGCACCGAGCACTTTTTAATAATGAATATTTGTATGGATTCTGCAGTTCATTGTCATTAGCATTAGATTCACGTTTGACACAAACAATACCCCAAAACAGCCATTGAAAATCTGCTTCCATCCAAACCGACGATGATGGAATGACGTTAATTTAGAGTGTAATCCCAAATACAGAGTTTCAGAGCACCTTGCAATGACATGTACTAGTTTTACTGGTATTCTCTAAGGGGAAAACCACACAAGCTGGTAATGACTCACCGCAATGCCATGTGAGGCTCCCACGTGCACATGTAGGCCTGGCGTGTTGTAGTAAGACATGCCTGCACGGGTCAGTGTGGTTGGAGGGGTAAAGCCCACTGTGTGACTGGCATATGACAACCCTGTGAGAGAGAACACAGCACATTGTACATATCACATCAAACAAACAAACCAAAAAAAATAACAAAAAGACTACAGTACTTTGGTAACTATAGAGTGCATTTAGTTTCTTTCTATACGGAGTTGTTTTACATAAAGAAAAAAAAAGCAAACTATTAAAAAAAATGCATCAGCTTTTAGGTCATGAATACACGAGCTGTTATCAAAAGAAAATATTCATATTCATGTGCACTGTGTAGCAAACTTTAAACTCCTGTTACTCTTCACGTTATATTAGAATAAAAAAAAAAAAAAATCATAATAATAATCAAGGAACATAATATTATACTGAAATATTGTCTTTTTTATTTTATGTGAGAAGTTCGTTCCAATATTTATGTATCTATATAAATGCACTTCTCTATAAAGATGAATAATGAAAGTAAGAGAAAGTGTAAGTGTTTGTACCTGGTGATATAGGTCTGCTAGAACTCGGGGAGGGTGTGTACGGGATTGGACTGGACACAGTGCGGGGACGAAGGCCTTGGGCCGACATTTCATTAAAGTACCTGCAAAAGCAAAAAAAAAAAAAAAAAAAAAAAAAAAAAAAAACAGAACAGAACACAAGTTTGACCTGTGAAAAACGTGTTTGTATGTACTGTATATGTTACAATTATATAGCTAAGCATGTGGGACTTTTCATTAAAAACACTACAGTCGATGCCTAATCGCATAGTGTCCACCAGCTCCAGTATTCTAATAGCGTTGGTTTTGTTTGATTTGAACCCATGTGACAGATTCTTCACACAGACAATTGTTTTCCTAATGTTGCATTAATGCGGTCAAGCTGAAAGAAAAATCAATCAAGAAATGAAATCACTGTCTCTGTACCGCTCATCGTCCATCTCCAGGCTGGACTCGCTTTCAGAAAGCTGCCTGCACAAGGCCTCTCTCCGCTCCACCTCCCGCTGAAGCTTCCTCTGCAGCCGAATGTTCTCCTCCCGCATGATCCGCTCCTCCTCGATGTACTGTGCTCGCTTCTCTGTGTCTGAGAAATCAACAATAGGGCAGTTTAGATAACCGGGTAATGTCGACAGAGAGAGAGAAACAAGTTATGCGAAATGTAAATTTAGATAAATAAGGAAAAGGCTGCATATTGCATACATGGGATTAGATATGAATATATGTAACAAAAGTAGCTTTAATTTGGACTACACTCAATTATTGGAGACTCTGGTCTGTATAAACTCAGAAAGAGAGAAAATTCAAGGTCATGTTCCCTGTTGGGACTTTCTTTTTTTATTTAAAAATAATATTTAAGTATTTTATTTAAGGAGATGCCATCAACTGTCAGAGACCTAAATAAATTCTGGCTTGACAATGTCCATTCCCCCTGGTAACTATCTGAGGAAACTAAGCTGAGGATTTCATCAGCACGATGCGATGGCGAAAGGATAGTCTGATTATTTTGCTATATGCAGTGCCATCTAGTGGACATTAACCAAAAACGTTTCAGGTGAGAGAAAAAGCCCTCTTAAATTTCATCGTATCTAAATCAGATCTTAGAAACCGCATACAGCACTTGTGCATTGTCATATTCTGCAAAACACGCTTGGCTGAAAATGTGAGCATGTAGCGAGAACCCAAGAGGACTCACGCTGAAGGTCGGCAGTGCGTAGGTTCTTCTTCAGCCTCTCCACTTCACTTTTCAGAAAACGGATGTGCCGCATCATGTTTTCTGGAGAGTCAATCTCCATGGAGATGTCCCTGGGGGATGGAGGAGCGGAGACTGGCTGGTCCAGCTTCTCCTGGAGAATTCTGCATGGATGGGACAATGCGGGAAAATGATGTTACCAACTACAATAATGTCAACATGACACAACTGCATGCCATGTTGAGCAACATTAAACCAGTGGGAATGATGTAATTACATAAAAAAAAAAAAAAAAGAAACAAAAGAAAAAGAGCAAATACCACTAATCTAAGAGTATTAATTAAAAATAATTACATTATACCTATTTATTAGATCCATGAAACTGTTTTATCTCTGAATTCTTTAAGGACTGACTTTAAATAATGTCTGTTTCTAGATTCTGAATTTATAACCCTGCCTGCTTTGGAGCTACTGATGTTTGTATTAAATAAAGAGAGGAAGGAAGAGAGAGAGAGAGAGAGCGAGAGAGAAGGAAAGAAAAATCTAATAATATCCTGATCATAAATAGAAGATAATTAGAATGTTAGGCATTTAACCCAATATTCCATAAAATGTTCAGTGTAGATTCATGGCCCTTATCATTTAACTTGTGTGTTTGTCGTATAAAGGCTGCATTTGGGGGGGGGGGGGGACAGTTTGTAGTAGAAAAAAAAAATGGATCATCACTAACCTTTTCTCAGCCTCCAGTTTGTCCATCCGCTTCCATAGTCGGTTGACCAGTGCCTCCTGCTCTTGCTCCAACGTGTTCTCCAAGTCGATCTTCTCTCGTCTGAGCTGAAAAGAAAAAAAAAAAGAAGACAAAACAAAGCCATAAGTATAGTGCAAACGGCAGAAACTTTACCTTTGAATAGGCTATGAACCAATCGGATTTGAGAATTTAACATTACAGTAGTATAAACTGGGTTATATGGAACACAATTAATATCTGGTCATTTGCAAGCAAATGAATCTATGCATTCTCTCATCCAAACGGCACCCCTATGCTTAAAAATGTTGCTTTCTAAAGAAAACCCATGTGCAAATATTGTTGCTTTTGAGGACTATGCCGGTGTCAGACGCTCACTATGAGAAAGTCAGATCAGCAGTCATCATAAAATCCACAGTAGGACACAGAGCGAACTTTTGGAGCAGACACTATGACTAACTGTGACACAATACAATTTACCTTAATGGACTTTAATACTGGTGTTTGTAGGGTTTCTCGGTCAGTCCACGATTAACTACACATAATATTATTAAAGCATAATGAATAGTATTCAAGTATTTGTTATGCACTACAAAGAGTCAGTTGCAAAATAAAGATTTTTTTAAAAAATATTAATATTTCTCCCAAATATGATCATTTCCATGCTTCTTTCATCACATTTCAATGGAACAGCCACCAACCAGGGAGGGTGTTTCTCTGAAACAGTTGAAGCAAGCTCTTGCCCACTGTATTTCTTTTTTCCCCAATATGCTCACAAATACCCATGACTGGCTGGGGCTGCTGTGATTCAGAGAGTAATGCAATCCTGTGCCGAGAGTATGGCCAATACCCTCTTGGCTCTGGGGTAGAAATGGCTGCAACATAATCAGGATTCGGCGTGCTTTTTTTCTCCACAGTAAGTAATGCTGCATTCGGTGGTTTTTGGGTTTGTCTAGGGAGCAGCCGTTGTCACTCTTATATGGGTTAGGGCAGGTGTTCCAGAAAAAAAAATGCAAATACAAAAAGATGATAACAAATAAAACACCATTAAAAGCCTACAATAGACATGATCAAGAAGTTGTGCAACTGTTATGTAACATGACTGTTATTGCAGGGTTATAGTTGTAATTTCTTGGAATTTCCACACATTGGATTTTACTCAAAATGGTGCAATAAACCAAACCAAAAAATTTATAAATAAATACAAAAAAAAAGAAAAAGAAAAGATCTGCAAGGTAAAAGTGCTTGTTGATGAAAGAGATCAATAGAGAAAGGTCAGACTGGTTAAAGCTAAAAGAAAGGCTGAGGCTAATAGAGTAACTCTGAGAACCTCTCTTTACGCTTAAACCGCAGAAGACTAAGCCAGGTTTCTTTTCGATCAGCCAAGAACAGAAAGCAGAAGCTTCAGTGGGAACAGGCTTACCAAAACTGGTCACCATAAGACTGGAAAAATGTAGCCTGGTCTGGTTTCATCACATGCTGAAGCACACAGATTGTAGGCTCAGATATATTAGCTAAAAGCATAAATCCAGGGACCCAACCTGTCTTGTGTGAACTGTCCAGGCTGGTTGAGGTGGTTTTATGATGTGGAGACCGTTTTCTTTGGGCTTGACATATTAAGATCATTTATCACTTTTTATCACTATTTCTGGGGCCGATCACAGATCCCTGGAAGCTGCACAGTCTGATACAGGTGCCGATCACAGAGTGTATTTGAACCCATCTATTTATCTATCCATTTATTTATTCATGATACATGATAAATAACATCAAACAGCAAGTTAAAAAATGGAAAAAATGAAAGTGTAGTTGTGTTAGGTACCCTAACAGATGTTTTAATTTACTTGCATTAATGAACTAATTGTGTGTGTGTGTGTGTGTGTGTGTGTGTGTGTGTGTGTGTGTGTGTGTGTGTGTGTGTGTGTGTGTGTGTGTGTGTATGTATGTATGTATATATATATATATATATATATATATATATATATATATATATATATATATATATATATATATATATATATATATATATATATATATATAAAATAAAAATAAATCCTGCTGTTTATTAGACCCCACCTGTCATGTCTTTATTCCCCCACTAGAGAGCCGTGCCCCACACTTTGAAAACCACTGATATAACGTGAATCCCAGTAAAACGAGTTGCCGGAACCATTCGTCCTCCACAATAGACAGCAGCTGATGATCAAAGCATATTCCATTATTTTGTCAAATATTTCTTTATGTGTCTTGCTGTCCCTGCAGTAGGATTGTCTTTGAAACATCTCCGTTACCGACAGCTGATTGAGTCTCACTTGTGTTGCTGAATTGTACATCTCTCTCTCAGCGCTAGCCAATAAATTGTTCACACTCCTTTACGTGACAAAACTTCAGATTTCTGATAAGGTCGGTGGTGTTTTGGCTGCTTCCCGCCTCATGGAATTTTCTTTTTACACACCCTGCAGATTGGTAATGTACTGCCTTTTTTTTTACAAACCTTGTTGAATTATTAGACCGGTGAACCCATATTTAGCAGTGCGTGAAATATTTGTTTCCTTCTGGATCGCCTTTATAGAGTCCACCGATCAGACTTCCCAACGCGATTATCGGACGATTATGATGGCCACTCGACCCTTAGTCTCAACCGCATTCATTATTGTTACTGATCAAGAGCATCGCTTCATGGTCACAGGTCACCTTTTTTCTAATGGTTATTTCAGGAATAAAATGAACCATGCAGCAGTGAATCTTTCCCCATATTTACATGAAAGGTGCTTGAGAAAGCTGCAATCACTAAACAGGAATTTTGACTCAACAGGAAACTTCACGTGCCAAACTGCAAGAGTACCTGCTCCAAAGTGAGCTGCTTGGAGATAGTATCATTCTCCAACTTCTTGATCTTCTTCATCAGTTTGTTGACCTGGAACTCCTGCTCTTGTTCCAAATGCTGCTCAAGCTCAGCTTTCTCATGTTGAAGCTAAAAGAGGAGGAAAACAACAAACAAAAAAAGTTTTAGTACTGTATGAAATATTTATACTGACAGCTGCATATCAATGAGAAGTAAAAACTCACTCAAACACTACTTTATTTCAAATACAGAGCTGAAAGCTTTTTATCTGACCTCGGGAAACAGCTCAACAAAATCCACCTTGTTAAAATGTTCCCGGAAAGCACATGACTCAGCGCATAATTGCTTGGCAAGGCTCGCCCCTAAAATATCTGCATTATTAAGCTTCATTTAAGCAAATCACAAACGGGTAGAGCTTTTCCCTGGCTTTTCTATTCAATATAAAGGCAAGAATGAGGTCAGCATGACTAAACACCTTGCATCTTCAAGCCTGCTGCTTCATCAATGTCTGATAAACCTGCATGCAAAAATGGCTAATTCATCACAGCAAAGCCACCAGCCTGCTTTGCAAACCCAACATAATGCAGATTTTCTTTGCAAGTCTGCTTTGCAAACCCAACATAATGGAGAAGTATAACATATATTAAAAAGTCTTTTGAAAATAATAATGGATCACATGTGAGGAAGTTCTAAATACGCTTTACACACCTATTTGTTTACTGTACCATGAGAGGATCTTCTATTACAAGATATTAAAACACGGAGGATGCATCAGATTATCTAATTATTGGCAGTAAAGGTTCCTCAATACAGGAAACTATTCAGGACTTCTGAATTAGGTAAGGTTTAGGGACTAGCGTTTATTGCTGCTATAATGCAAATGAAAACAGGAACAACCTTGGATGTTCTACAATCCACAACACCGAATCAAACTAGTAACCTTTCCAAAATAAAAAAGCATGACATGTTCCACAATAAATCAAACATTGTAATTTGATGGCGAGTTCCTGTGGTTTAAGAACAAAAAGACATTGGGGGGCAGTGGAACCCTGCACCCCTTTGGTGTGCATTATTCAACGTTGTGTGTTCAGCGTGATTGAAACACAAAAAGCTCCTTTTTGTTGGCTGCAAAACCACTGCAGTGACAAACAATTACAACATGGACCAGTTTCATTTGAAAAAATATTCTTATGGGATAGCTGGTAAGAGTGTGGAGTTTCAAGATGCTGAAGCAATTCTGAGAGCATCACTGACTGACTGAACTCATTTGCTAATGTAAACCCACGTATTAAACACATGGGGTTGGAGAATGTGAACTGCCCGTGGAGACATAGTTTAGATAGGAGTCCTATTTTCAGGTTGAAGCCTACTTTTTCCTCTTTCCCCTCTTCTCGTCAGTTGGTGTCTCAGTTATCACCATCACTTAGTCTAAGGAACCTTTGATGGATGTTTGTTTACCATTTACTTTAATACCTAGTTGAACCTGTTCCACATTTAGTTACTACACGTCTAGAAACTAGTAACAAGAAAAGTAGGTTTTCTGAAATCACAACAACTTAGACAGTGGCCCTTAATGGCGACCCCTAATGGGAGAAGTCGAAAGAAGAAGACAGTGGCCCTTAAAAGGCAATGTCTATATCTATGTATCTATAGACACATTCTGGCTTGGTAGCAACTCTTTAATGACCCTGCACCAAATAATGACCAAGTGGTTTGGCAGCTCTCTTTTAGACTGATTGTATTTTTAGTCAGCGTTCTAACAAACCACCATATTTATTGATGAAGTCTTCAAAGCACTTCAGTAAGTCAATCTGGATAAATGTGTCTGGCAAATGACATGAACATAAACAACAATAATAAAAAAAGGCACATTTGTGAACCAGATTTATTTCACATGTCTCTCTCTTAGGCCCGATCTTGATGTCAGATTTCAGTTGAAATTAAGTTCTCTTGATTTGTATCATGTAACATTTCGCCTAATTTCCACCTTCAAAACAGGAAGTGACAGTCTATAATTTACCAACAGATTGCTTTACATTTCCAAGTTACCACGATAATTAAACTATTCACACACACAATTAAAAAAACAAAAACAAAAAAACAAACCAAGAACAAGTTAAGCTCCGATTTAGGTATGAGAAGTATAATAATGCGGAAAATGTTTCAGTGTTTGTTTAGTCTTTTTTTTTTTTGTCACTCAAAAACGGAAACTGGTCAGGATAATTTGTGCCTCAATATCGCAGCCAATTTTGTTCATTTGATTCACCGTACGTGTCATTACTGAAAACCCAATTAAAGTTAAAAATACAGACCAAAGCATTGCTTCATTGCTGCATCATGCATTCATAACATCTGCAGTTTCTGGAAACTTCTTTTACCTCGAGCGACCTAGTTAAAGTACAACACTAGCTGGGTCAAACTTGTGGGTGATACGGCAAAATATATCACAGGATATCTGCAATACATAGCAAAATTTTGCGTTTAAAAAAAAAAGAAAAAAAAAAGAAATATGAAATAAATTATGTATAAACGCTTAACTGCTCCAAATCAAGGTCTTTAAAAAAACAAAAGAGTATAAAATATTAATAGTGTGATATACTTGATCTCTATGTCAATATATTATATCGGCATAATCCTCAGCAGCATTCAAAGTGCTGTCTCATGCTTGATGGGCAAACCTGCCCGGGCTGTGCCAAGACTCAGCACTTACTTGCATAAGTTTGCGAGAGAGATCATTGGTGAGGAATTCTTCTTCCTTTTCGTAATTGACAGCAAGCGTTTCTTTCTCCTTCTGCAAAGCCTGGATCTTCTTAAACAGCGTGTTGCTGATGAACTCCTCTTCTTGTTCTGCTCGGGCTTGCTAAGGATAAAAAAAAAATAACAAAAACAAATAAAAGAATAATAAATGTGACTGCACAGTTGAGGATTGCTTGACAGCTTGCTTAAAAAAAACAGTGAGATTAGATAAACAGAAAATATTACTGAATGTGCAAAATTAAAGACTTAACGCCAAAATCCTATCCCCAAGGAAACGGTTTCCATAATGGTAAAGTTGACACGTTATTAAATATTTATGAGCTGTATATCAGGCAAGGACACACAGCCCCTTAAAAAAAACCCAACCCAAACAAGAAGGCGGAATTCATAATGACATCATTTAGCATGATTTTTTTTTTTTGCTGCGAGTCTGGAATAACTATGATTAAAGTAAAAGAATAGCGACGTACTAATTCCTGAAACGAAAAATTGCCACTTATTTTTTTCTTAAGTAACCAAAGCAGGCAACAGGCTTCGCTGCCTGTGTGATAGTTTCAGTTCTCTTTTATACAGTCACAAATAAATTTGATTGCAAAACACAAAACGGTGCATGAGCATTTAATTCTTTAGAGAATAAAAAAAAAAACAAATAACAAAAAAACCCGTCTTGCACGATTTCACTGCACGTTTACTGACTACTGAAACTGATCTAGCATGCGAATCTGTAGCAAGTGTTTGGTCGGATTGTCCAGCCCACAATCAAAATAAATCTAGAAACGGTGTACATAAACAACTGCATATTTAAGTATGTGCATGAGGAACAATAGTTGCCACACAAAGTTTTACCATGAACACTTCATGCTCATACAAACTGATTACTGTGACCTGCTGTGATAAGATATCTCTAGCTGTAGGATTGTGCCTGCTTGGATTGCCCTCAATATATGATAGTAGGTCACCTAAAAACCTAAACTCACACAATACTTGTTTTCTTTGTCTGTTTGTAGGCTGAAAATGATAGAAGCGAGACATTGCTTCGAAGGTCTTCCATATACAGAAGTAAATGGGCTAAACCGCTTTCCGGACAAAATCATAAATCAATAACAAATGCATATCATTTCGACATGGTTTATAGGTAGTAGGTAGGAGGTGTTTAGATGTTGTTCGAAGACCGCTAAACACACTTGTTCGGAGGTCATGTGGTAGTTCGTTCCACCACCTCGGCTGCTAGAAACAGAGAAGAGTCCTGAGGCATGGCTTGTAGTCTGAGAAATGGTGTGACTCTGGTCTGTAAACAGTGGTAGAGGATGGAGAGAGGATGATGCAGCACGGGGTCATTTTTTCCTCTTTGTTGGCAAGCAGTACTTAAAACTGGATGTGGGTAGCATCCAGCAGAAATCCAGCAGACAGGATGTAGCAAAATCGGTGTGGAAGGAACTGGGCAGACTGAAATGTCCTTTCTTTACATTGTTTTCTTTACAAATGTTTAGTGAGTAAAAATTATATGGTCAAACAGAAATGTGCGCTGCATTATTCGCACGTTAATAACCATATTAAACATTTTAATATATCTTCTTAAGGAACAATACTATAGAAATGTAACTTCCTATTTTAGTCAGTGTCCGAGATGGGTTTCCACTCCGAACAGGCAGCGCAAAGGTCCATCTAAGAAGTCGAGTCCTCGTGCTGTGCATCAGGTGCAGAAGCTGGATCCAAAAACAGACACAAGTGCTGCCGGCATTGCTTTAAAGGTTGCAGAAGCAGGAGGTCCATTTGCCAGTGCTTAGACCGTGCAACAAGTAGGTTTGCATGCCGTCATCCCAGAACAAAGCCTCTTCTAAAGCTGGCTCACAAGAAAGCCTGCAAAAGTTTTGTTGGAGTCAACATGTCCAAGAGAATTAATTACTGGACCCATGTCCTGTAGGTCTGATGAGACTAAGATAAACTTGTTTTGCTCAGATGGTGTCCAGCATGTGTGGTGACTCCCTGGTGAGGCAAGCATGGTGGTGGTGGTAGCATCATGGTCTGGGGCTGCATGAGTTCTGCTGGTACAGGGGAGCTGCGGTTTATTGAAGAAAACATGGATTCCAACATGTACTGTGACATTCTGAAGCAGAACATGACGCCCTCCCTTTAGAAACTGGGCCGAACTGCAGTTTTCAAACACGAAAACAACCCCAAACACACCACCACGATGACAACTGCCTTTCAGCTCTGTGATCCTCAGCTTAGTGGCGAGGACACTAGTCCTTAGACCTGTGTTTTCTGTGATTGTATGTAGCACCAGGTTTCAGGAGGAACGTTTTTTCCTTTCACTATGTAATGCATCAGCTATATATGGTTGAAACGACAATAAAAGCTTCTTGACTTGACGTGATGTCATTATGGAGGAGTGGAAGAGGATCCCAGCAACAACCTGTGCAGCTCTGGTGTATTCCATATCCAGGAGAATTAAGGCAGTGCTGGAGAACGATGGTGCTCAAACAAAATACAGATGGTACCCAAGTTACAATGGATTAACTTACAAATTTTCGAGCTTATGATGACGATAGCGATACGACAAAATTGTAAAAATATTTAAAATTTCATGCAACATGCACAGGCCACGCAGCTGGGATGAGCGTATCTCTCGCCCCACTCTTGGTAGCTATCGCCGGAGTAAAGTTGTCTCAGTGTGTATTTTTTCTGTTTCAAACAGCAATTTCAGTGATAAAAGCGTGTCTTTCAAGCCCCCAAGTATGTCTCCTGCTTGTAGTGGAAAAAAAGGAGAGGAAAGCGATCAGTTTAAAGCAGAAAATGAAATTATAAATCAGCACGAAGTGGAAAAGGCTGTCACAGTCATAGCATCATCTTCCACTTACGATATTTCTGACTTACGATGGGGGCGTCGTATCGTTTTGCATCGTAAGTAGAGGAATAACTGTATTGATACTTTGGACATGGTTTTGACATGTACACCATAAGTTAACTCACTTCTGTTACCAGATATTTAGACAATAATGGCTGTATGTAAGTTATTTTCAGAGGACAGTAAATCTATACTACTATACAAACTGCACATTGACTAAAATATATACAGGCTTCTTTTTTATAGTATTGTACCTTGAGAACAAATAAAATAGTTGCTGAAATGTGAGGGGTGTACTTACTTTTGGGAGATACTATATATATATATATATATATATATATATATATATATATATATATATATATATATAGTGTGTGTGTGTGTGTATATATTTATATAATATTAGAGTCTTTTGACAACAAAATATATGTTTTATTTGAAAGGAAATCCTTGAAAACTGGTCCGTCATAGGTGCGTTGTTTCTCTGTTTAGCATAGCAGCTAAGAAGGCGCAGGAGGCTCAGAAGAGATGGTTTGTAAGCTGTGGAGCGATTATTATTGTTTTTAATGTTTTTGGTGATAACATGTCTCTCTTTTATAAATATGTCATCAACGTGACGCTGATTTCAGGCTACCCTGGATAGGTAAATACAACTATAGAATTAGCTAGCCTAGCAAAACACGCCTCAAAACAAACCGTTAGCGACCCAATGTCCGGACTCGACCCACTCCCGCACACATGCTTTGCACACCCGGGACCGGATCAGCCTCCGCGCCCTGTTCGCCAGAACGCTTCTTCCCCCCGCTGCACTTACGATCGTGACGCTGGCTTTGCGCAGGTCCCGGTTCTCCTCCTGTAGGGCTTTGCACTTCAGTTTGAAAGTCTCCAGCTCGATCTTGAGCACTTTGTTCTCCTGCTGCAGGGATGCCAGGCGATTCGTCAGCTCTTCCAAACGGAACGGGGAAATCACGAAACCCTGCTGCTTGCTGGAAGACGAAGACGCAGAGCACTGCAGAGTGGCCGAGCTGCTGCCCGCTCCGTCAGTGTCGCTCTCACTCGCGCTGTCCGCCATGATCACTGCGAGCGTCTGACACACGCAGGCGGTGGCAGCGGCAGCAGCAGCAGCGTGCGGCTCGGCAAAGCGTCATATTCTCTTCCGGTCTCACACGCTTCGAGCCAAGTCCGACCCGTATTCGGTAACGAAACCCTGCCTCCTTTTTTGTCTCCCGCGCTGTGAGTGGCTGAAAATATAGGACAGCCGTATCTAATAGGCCCACTACTGCTTCAGGCGATAGATACTCAGCCAATCACAGGTGAGAAGGCGGGATTTGACGGAAAGCGAGTAGGGAAAAAAATCTGCGGCGTGGAGGAGAAAAAGAAAACACAAAAACGGGATTGAGCGACCTCTTTGGAAAAACGTTGGAAGTAACAATTATTAGTTGGTTGGTATGAATGTATGTTTATATGTATTAGGGGCGTAACGGTACACAAAATTCACGGTACATCGTTTTTTTTAAAGTCACGGTTCGGTTCAAAATTCCGGTACAGTTAGGTTAAATTAGGGAAGAAATGCAAAACAAAATTGATTGTCGTTGCTTATTAACGTCAAATGAATGCAATGTACTTTATTATGTGGATTTAATTTAGTAATCAATTCAATTGGCACACATTAAATTGGTAAAAAAAATAGAAATAGTAATCATGAGTGTGTGTGTGTGTGTGTGTGTGTGTGTGTGTGTGTGTGTAAGAAACACAAGATGTATTTATTTATTCTGAATATTATTTGTTTTATTCTGTATACAGGAGGATTAAGGCAATGCTGGATAATAATGGTGCTCATTGGCACATTGACACAGTTTTTACATGTTCACTGAGGGTGCACTTTTGTTGCCAGTTATTTAGACAATTATGGTTTTATGTTGAGTTATTTTCAGAGGACAGTAAATCTGTACTACTATACATGCTGCACAATTAACTACTCTAAAACTTTCATTTGAGTATTGATCCTTCAGAAGATATACTAAAATGGTTGCTGAAATGTGAGGGGTGTTTTCACTTTTGTGAGCTACTGTACATACTTACATACATGCTTGCATACTTACACTCAGACAAACTTGCGTACATACTATGCAATAACTATGTAAGTATGCATGTAAGTTTAGAAGTTTGCAAGTATGTTATTATGTACATAAGTACGCAAGTACATAAATATGTATGTAAGCATATATGCATGTAAGTATGTAAGTTTGCAAATATGTAAGTATGTATGCATGGAATAGCCCCAGCTGAGTCTGGAACAGCATGTAGGTTCTGGTACAGCATGTAGGTACTCCTTCAGGGGAACTTGCCATTACCTTTTGCAAAGATCTAAAGTTGTAACGTATTTGGCTTAGCTGATCGCCTTCAAAAGGTCATCAGTGTGTGGCATTGGGTATCATCAGGCCTTGATTGTGTATTTAGCTTTCTGATGTCGATGCAGATGTGCAGGGTGTCATCTTTCTTCAGGATGATAACAATTAACTATTGACTATACGATAAATATTGGAGGGTTCAATAACTCCTAATTCCAGCATCGTCTTGATTGTCCTTCAGTGGTGCCACCTACCTCACAGGAACTCAATACAGCCGCTGTTGGGAAAGTGTCTGATCAAGAAGGTGAATCTGGTCTTGTATCAGGTTGGTTCTTCAAGGCCTTTAACAGAAAAACAAGGTCTAGTGGTCCAGAAGGGGTTGTAGCTCAGCCTTTTTGTCCTTCTCCGAATGAAGCAGATCAATGTCTACTGGCTGTGCTCTGCTGTTCTCTCACCTTCATTTCTGACTGTTCATCAAGTTTTGAGGTTTCAAGTTTCAAGTTTTATTTGTCATATGTACAGATGTCAGTGGCAATGAAATTCTTAAGTGAGGCTACAGGCAAACTATTAAATATTTAACATTAAACAATCTACAAAAACAGAGGAAGAAAAAGGAGAGAAAGTAATAATGAGGCATAAAGAAATTTTTTACATGTGGGTGCAGAATTAAACAAATTATAGAATATATATATATATATATATATATATATATATATATATATATATATATATATATATATATATATATAGTTCTCCCACTTAGAAATCGTGGAGGGGTCTGAAATTGTCATTGTAGGTGCATGTCCACTGTGAGAGACATAATCTAAAAAAAAAAATCCAGAAATCACAATATATGATTTTTAAACTATTTATTTGTATGATACAGCTGCAAATAAGTATTTGAACACCTGTCTATCAGCTAGAATTCTGACCCTCAAAGACCTGTTAGTCTGCCTTTAAAATGTCCACCTCCACTACATTCATTATCCTAAATTAGATGCACCTGTTTGAGGTCTTTAGCTGCATAAAGACACCTGTCCACCCCATACAATCAGTAAGAATCCAATTACTAACATGGCCAAGACCAAAGAGCTGTCCAAAGACACTAGAGACAAAATTGTACTCCTCCACAAGGCTGGAAAGGGCTACGGGGAAATTGCCAAGCAGCTTGGTGAAAAAAGGTCCACTGTTGGAGCAATCATTAGAAAATGGAAGAAGCTAAACATGACTGTCAATCTCCTTCGGACTGGGGCTCCATGCAAGATCTCACCTCGTGGGGTCTCAATGATCCTGAGGAAGGTGAGAAATCAGCCCAGAACTACACGGGAGGAGCTGGTCAATGACCTGAAAAGAGCTGGGACCACCGTTTCCAAGGTTACTGGAAACCCCGTTGTACGAGCAACCTATAGTACGAGCAAACGGAGATATGAGCGACCTCGCTCACAAAATTTTACCCTATTTCACGAGCAAATTTCGAAGGCATGAGCAAACCCATGCTGTTGGTTCCCCGTTTTTGGCGGAAGGAAGCATCGGTCGCTTAGTTAATGACGTATCACTCGGTTGCTCTCGTTGTTCAGTGCAGCAAAAACTTACCTTTTTTTAGTTTTATATTTTTATTTCACTAGAGGGTCACCTGGTGGTCTAGGAACCATCCCCAGCCACTCTCAGTGCCGGTCCCAAGCCCGGATAAATTGGGGAGGGTTGCGTTAGGAAGGGCATTCAGCGTAAAAACATGTGCCAAATCAAACGTGCGGAGGATCCGCTGTGGCGACCCCTAACGGGAGAAGCCGAAAGAAAGTTTATTTTTATTTCACTAGAAATTTTGAAAAATGTCTCCCAAGAAAATCAGTGATGGTGCTGTGAAAATGAAAGTAATTAGAATTACCATGGAAACCGAAGAGGTTATGAGCGTGGTGCGCATCCCACACTCGCAATCAACCACTACCACATGAGTAAGTGTTAAATTATGTTTACATTACGGTTATTTGCGGTGGAATTTGTTTGTTAAAATAGGCTACAAATACTTTTTAAATGCAGAAATAAGCGATCGAATGAGATCTCGGAACGGATTAAATCGCTTTTACATTCATTCTTATGGGGAAAATTAGTCGAACGTACGAGCAAATGGACCTGCGAGCAATTTTCAAGAGCGAATTATGCTCGTCCAATGGGGTTTTACTGTATATGTATGTTAGGTAATGTGAGCATGAATTACTGTCAGGGGATGGAAAAGACTGAATATGTTTACGGGAATGACGCATGCTATGGCGTGCGTGTGCAACATAATCAAGTCATTATTTTTCTTCGACACCTTTTTACAATAATTAAACATGTATACACCACCTAGTGGACATAAATGGAATAGTTATTAGATAATAAGAGAATTATGTAGGAATATGTGTAAGTATTTATGTATGTGTTACGGCAGTGACCACGCATAGAAAGCGGGAGTAACTCAAGCATTGTTTATTGAGAGACAAAACATAAAGTTTTGGGAGAGTTACGAACCATAACACGGGGATAATCCAAAATGCGGGTAAAATCCATAAAGCAGGTACAGTCCGTAACGTGAGTATTATCCTGTTACTGGGAACAAGGAGCATGAACCAGCGGGGAATGCTGGCGGTCTGGAATCCGGTAGATTACTAACATGACTAAGCAGATTCGACAGCGACTGAGGTCGGAACGGAAAAATTAGCCACATATCAAGTTTAACAATGCTTAATTTAGACATTTCAAAGGTTTAAATGTTGCTTGTTAAAAGGAAAAAATATGCATTGCTGTACAAAAGCATAAGCATTCGCTTCTGTTATTTGCTGCTTTTAGATTTAGTGTTTGTTCGCACCGTTTTAATTGAATTCGTCACCATGTCGTGAGCTGATTGCGCAACCTGATGCTCGTGAGTCACGACAGAACAGATCCAGTGCAACTGTACCGAAGATACAAACACTTTACACAATAACACTTCATTTAATTATTCAGTTTTCACATGATGATGATGATCTACAGTTTTTGCTTACCGTGCTGATGTTTCACCTTCATCCATGACACCAGTGTGTCTTCTCATGTGTTCATGCTTCACTGTGGTACTTCCATCCCACACAAGCTCCGCTCCTCTTACAGGTTACACTTGTGTTCTTTGTAGCTTCGCTGTGTTATCTTACCGTCATGCTAACCCTTAACTCCAGCAGCCCAACTATTGATAACAGCATTCATTGACAACAAATTAAAATATCGATTATTATCCATTAGTTGTTGCAGCCCCAGTCACATAGTTTTCTCTCGATCTATTTAAAAATTTCTTTCGGCTTCTCCCATTAAGGGTCGCCACAGCGGATCATCCGCATGTTTATTTGGCAAATGTTTTTACGCTGGATGCCCTTCCTAACGCAACCCTCCCCATTTATCCATGCTTGGGACCGGCACTAAGGCTTGTGCAACCCTAATGGCTGGGGTTGGTTCCCTGACTGGGGATCAAACCCGGGCCGCAGCGTTGAGAGCGCCGCATCCTAACCACTAGACCACCAGGGAACCTCGTTTCTCTTGATCTATTTAACAGGGTATAAAGTTGCAGCAGAAAAGCTGTTACCTTCCAATCAGATCGGGTGTTCCACATGGATAGATGCACTCCCAGCTAGGTCATCAGTACCTGTGAGTTTGGATCCTTGTAATGAATTGCCAACTAAAAACTGTGGCCTTTAATTCCAGGAAACTGTGCGCAAAAGTTAATACAGGTCCTTTTATGTCTTTAATTAAATGCTGCTCATCGACTACATTTGATGCCTTGCCTGAAATACTCATCATTCTTAAAAGACTGCTGGGTAATGTGTCAAAAACACTGCAGTTATTAGCACCACGACACCCTACCACATCTTCATGGAGTTTCTAACTTCTCAAGCATATTATGATGTTTGAGAGTTGCTTCTGGCACATCTGTCACAGTCCCTCAAAGGCCCAGCATGTGGTTAAGAAATAGGTTTCTTTTGCCTGTGAAATATTCACATTAACAAAAATGTTTTGGTGAAGTGCACACTTTGGATATATCAGAGTAAGTAAGAGTCTTTTTACTTGTCACAAAGACACTACCGCATAGTAAAATTCTTCCCACACATATACCAGTGATGTTAGGAAGCTGGGGTCAGCCATGATACAGCACCCCTAGAGGATTAAGAGCCTTGCTCAAGGGGCCAAGAGTGGCAGCTTGGCAATACTAGGGCTTAAGTCCACCAACCTTATGACATAGTAACCTAGAGCCTTATAAAAACCAACATCATGTATTCCAATTTTTAGCCAAAATATTGATTTTACACATCTTTTCAGTTTATAAACTGAATTATATAGTGTACACTTTTCATCAATAGTCTGACAACTCTTCTGAAATGGTAATAATTTGATGGGTCCTGTGGATTAAATTTGATGTGATCGCTGCACATTGGCACTTCCCTGTATGCTGGTAAGTCTGAGGTTGCACAGTCGGCTTAACTTTTCATATAGCAACTTATACAGTCACATTCTGTCCTAAGAGGCCTCGCATTAAAATATTCCTCTTCTTGTTTTCTCATGATCCCGACATAAATGTTGTTTTCTCATTATCATGACTTAATTTTATAGTGATCTTGACATAAACATTGTTTCCTCATGATCAGTACTTAATTTTTTCTTTGTATTCGGCATAAGAGCATGTTCTAGAGTCATGGATAATAACCATAACCGGCGAGAAAACTCGGAGTTAAAATTAAGTCGTGATCGCAAAAAAATCACGTGAGAAAACAATACAGAAAAATATTTATAATGCATGCCCTCTTAGGATTTCTGTAACACACTGTATTATCTTATATCTTAATCAGGGTCCCGAAACTTTTTGCCATATAACGTTTTCACCAAGAGTGGCAATATTAGTGGAGGGCACCGTAGAATAGCATTGCAGAAAGCCATAAAAAAAAAGTAATCCCAATCATTTTCTGTGACCGCCTTATATTAGTGTAATGTAAATAAAAAAGAACTTGAAATATATAGTACAGAAAATCTGCAAGGTGTCTTTTAAGTGGTATTGAAGTCTTACAATTTGGACACATGATGTAATACACAACTCGTATGTGACGTGATCATTTGCCATCCTTTGCCTTCAGCGAACAGAAGGGTAAATGATGTGTGTGGATTTTTATACATGCAGATAAAAGTTCAAACGAAGCAAGCTTTTCAGATTTTGAACACAATTTATTTTTATGCTTAAATAATTAATTCAATCATCCAGTGTATGGTTTCTCATACAAGTTTGTTACCAGATCATTCAATGAATACCTGAAGGTTCTCTCTCTCTCTCTCTCTCTCTCTCTCTCTCTCTCTCTCTCTTTCTCTCTCTCTCTTTTTGAGTATATTCAACATAAGGAAATATTTCACCAAACCCAAATAAAAAAATGCCCCTTATAACCACAGCAGCCTTGGAAACTAGTAATACACTGTTAGAATGGTTACAAATGATTGGCGTACAGAAAGACGTCTTAGTGCCAATACACATGAGACCGGTTAAAAGTTAACGGTGTGCCAGTTTAAGGCATGATCAGCTCTCTCTCTCTCTCGTTCTCACACGCCGAGCTTTTCCATGACTGCATAGCATACCAAACATTTCGCTGTGAGAACTTTGCATTTCGATCATGTCCGGTTTACTTCCTGTATAGTCTGTTGTGGTACAGTGGTGTCATTATAAAACAGTATCAGTGACAAATACCAAGGCTATGAGTGTGCACACAGATAGAACATTTATCACACTTCTGGTTATGTAGATAGGAAACAAATCCCCCAAAAAATTATAATAAGGTGAATCACATGCATCAAAATATTAGTATTCTGAGTAAAATCTTTTTTTTTTAACACAACTGCTGCTATGTCTGTTTTGCCGTTATTGAGACATTGTGGTATGCTTAGAAAGAAAAAGTACTTTGTTCAAATCAAGCAAACTTGTGTAAAAAGTTCTTTTTTTTGTGTAATTACAAGTACCTGTGGAGTTCCCCCTTCCCCTCCCCGATGTTTTTTATTTATTTTTATTTATTTAAAGTTGAAATTAATTATCAGCATTCATTTCGTTTCATTCCAACACACACTGTGACTCTTTCTTGCCAGTGCATTCACATTTGTGTGAGCTACTTTTAGAATTTATACAGTTCTGGTGTATGTACAGGATTTTTTTAAAAAAGCATTATACAGCCCGACGCTAGTCCGAGAGTGGGGGAGAAAAAAAACATTTAAGGTGAGTGTATTCAAAGACATGTTCTTCAATTTCTGTCAGTCCACAATGCTCCTTTTTTTTTGTGTACCATCTTTGGTCATGGAAATTCTTCAATGGCGTTTCTTTGTTTTGTTTTTAATCATCGGCACTCCTCCAACATAAGGCGCAGAAGAAGCTTCGTGCCGTCAACCGTCTCGAGCTAACGTGTCATTTCCCGGCACCGATCGTATGCTTTGTGTCGTTGACAGGAAGTTGGAGTTTTTCCATGCTCATGCGAAATCATAAAGTCCTCGTCCTAAAAACCATGCGTTTATGTAAAGGCTGCAGACGCATCTCCTGCCCGGGTCTCCTGCGTTGCGTTTCCAGTGATCCTTTTTCCTCAGGAAAACAATGATGAAACAAGTTCAGATCTCTAGCAAAGAGAAATAAGAGCGGGCCAGTTAAATGAATGTCCGTGTCGTTTGTATAGACCTTTTTAAACAGCGTCACAATGCTTTACAGGAATCCGGATGTAGATGTGGATCTCTGGTCAGCAAGATAGAGGGGACACGTTCAAGGAAAAACTCCCTGCGACGTCATGCCTTTCACTTGACTACATTCTATCAACTGATTGTGTTACCATTTAAACATTTTCTTGCTACAAAGTACATGATTAGCAGTTGTTTGTACACTAAATACTGAGCTTTGGATATTCTTTAATCGGTTGTGTTTTATGACAAACATGTATCTGGCTGGTTGCATGGTGAGCACACAGCCTTCAAAGAATTCTCTAGTGATCAGGTCATTGTGCTGTTTGCCAAAGAACAATGTGGTGGCCTGTACAGCATTATGACTTGTGCTGGAAAGAAATGGAAATGTTACAAAGCATTGTGGACGTTCAGCTGGTCTTTATGCATTAAATGGGAGCAAACTCTGGGACATTAACGTACCAGATAGCACACACGACTGTTACGATTGGCTCTTTTTCCCTTTTTGTCTCGCGTCTTTCTTCTTGTCCCCCTCTCTGACCTAAAAGAGAAAGAAAGATATGGTGAGACAACTAGAATCTGAAATCCTGCTCGTCCACGATAGGTTAGGACGCGGAATCGTTTCCTGGAATGCAAGCTTGTAAAAAAAACCCCACAACAACCTTGAAAGAATAGCAACACACTCAAGCAGATAGCACAAATTGAACTCTAATACTCAAACAAAAAAAAAAAAGGTGTTAAATGCAACACTGTGAGCCACTTGGTGATGGGAATGCTCTGACTCTTTTGTTCACAATCTGTCCACACAAGCATCCAAGTCTTAGATGTCACAACAAGCGAGTCACACGCAAGCATTTTTTTTTTTTACAACTCCAGTGGAAATCAAGCCTGCACACAGCACACCTTCCCAACCTCAGAGGTTTCGCTTATGCACTCAGGGCTTTTAGATGGCCCCTCTTCTTCTTCAGCAGCACGCTCCTCGGCCCTAGCGGCCTGTCTGGAGTGCCTGCTTCTCTTCTTCTTGCCTTTTTCATCTTTCCCAGGCACACGACGCACCACTTTCCGGATGACCTGAGAGAGAGGCTAGTAAGTCATGCAATACAACGCGCTTCTCACACTCACGCAGATGAATATTGAAGGATTGACACATTAATATATACACAAATGGAGAGCGGAAATGTGACAAATGGCTAATTGGTTACTTTTCGGGTGACAATGTTTCCCTCTTCATCTGTGAACTGCTCCTCTGTGACTGACTCGCCAGGAATGTTTTTGGCCTGATCACCCTATAGAGGAAGACGCATAAACAGACTTAATTGTGTATTAGTAAGCACGGACATGCGCATACAGTCACGCAGACTTGTGCAAGCTACAAGCAGTTCCGTAAAGCAGTAAGTGATCTGGAATTTTCAGCTGTAAGGTCTTCTGGTTTCACAGAAAATAAGCCATGGATAGAGTTGAAAAACACAGCAGGTGTCTACAATGAAACTAATGAACTTTACACAGGCTTTAACGAAAGACAGTGTCTGTTACACTGCTTGTATCTAAACAGTAGCCTACCAAGAAAGTCATTGTTTGCTGTCTTCCTCCTTCCTTTCACAACTATTTCTAGTTTTTCTTTTTGGCATCGTCGTGCGTTTAAAAATCACCATCGGTGAATCTTTTCTCCCCATGCCGTGCAGCTCAGAACACAGGTGAAGTGTGTTTTTTCATGACCGGTTGTTTTCAACGTGACGAATGATTCGCATTTCCTGTTGACAGTCCGAGTGAGCGGCAGGTCAAACATCAGAGGAACCTCATCCATATTTATGATGTGGTGCGGCCCGATTCAGTGGGAGCGCATCTGATTTAATATAAAGAGTTTCATTGGTTCACCTGAACCCGTTCGGCAATTCCGTTGGTCTAATGTTTTGGTGCTCAGTTTTTTGTCTTGAAGCTTGTGAAACAGGGAAAAACCAAGGAAAAATCCATTTATTAGCCGCTTTGTTGTTTAAGCCGTGGGGTTCAAAGCGTGGGAAAAAAGTAGCGGCTTATAGTCCGGAAAATACGGTAAGTTGTTAGCAACCAGCCTTAACCAGCTCCAAATTTATTTTTCTTTAAACTTGCACTTCCCCATTGCTAAAAAATAAAATCTGTTCTGTGGTTCAAGACACAGATTCGCGCCAATAACAGAAAGCTGATTGGCTGTTGGTCCTATTTGGTTTTACCACAGAAACTAACAAACAAAAACATTCTAAAGTGCTGCAGAAGCATTTCAATGAGCGTTAGAAGAAGCGTTACATGGACATCGAAAAAGTAAGGCCTGTTTAAAATAATTTAAGACCAAAATTTTTTATATTCAAGACTTTATAAGACTTTTAGATGCAGAAACCCTGAATATAGATGAGCCTTGTCCTGTGAGTTTTAGGTACAGCCAACAATACAACATTTAATGGTCATGTGACCAACTAATGGACAAGTTCAATTGAACTATGCAACAAGTGCTTACAATAAAGGTCAATGTAATCTTTTCTTCTTGAAATAAATGTTGTAGACAGAATTTTTAGTGCAACAATCCTAATTACTTTAAACATAAGAGATTTAAATCTGGAGAATTTTTTCCTGTCTGAATTCATCTTTTTTTTCCCCTTTATCTTCAGATGATGCAAATAAAAGTCTACAGAATGGTAAAACAGAATAGCTTTAAGAAAAGTAAGTTAAATGATGAAAAGTTATAAAGATGATAACCTATGAAGAAATTTTTATAATAGAAAAGTAATCACTCCATGCCCACACATACATAAATATGAGCACACACAAAGACCACTGCACACCCTGCACTTGTAACATCAAATACCTTCAGAATCACCCTCCGCCGATACACCCTGGTGGTGACTGTGTGTTCCTCATCAGAACTGGAGTCATTGTCTTTATGTGCTCCTTGCTGAAAGCAGTTCAGTATATTTTGGTTGGCCCAGAGCCCTTATTTATGTTTTAATAAAATAAAAAAAGAACACTTTAATTTAGGCTACTGTTCTACCTCGGTCTCAAGGTTGGCTTCCAAAAGCAGTGAAATAAAATTGTGTTAAGACTTAAAAACCTAACCACAAACTCCAAACCATGAAACCATGTTATTTTGGAGGCATAAATTACCTTCTGTGATTGGGCTCTATAAAATCTCTAAAGTGTTCAGTGTTCTGGGTTTCTCTGTTTAATTCAATTGAATAATGACAATACCTTAGCTTTTGGCTCTGCTGTTTCCTCTTCCATGGTGCCCTGCCCAGAGGTGGCATCATCTGGGTGGATCCTATCAATTTTCTCAGAGTCCCTGCTGCTTTTTCCTTTCACCTTACTAGGTGGTTCCTGGGGCTCATGCAGTGAGCTAGCTTGGGCCTGGAGCTCTGTATGATCCCCGTTCTGTCTTTCAGCTTGCAGCACAGAAGGAGTGGATGTTGGCTTTTGGCTAAAAAGAGATTAAAGATAGGTCATGAGCTTGTCCAATGGTGCCTGGTTTGTGGAAGTGAGGGCCTCGTTAGAGGATGTAGTTTTTAATCTATAAAACTGGAAAGTTGATAAATCTCACCTCCTGTCCTGCTGCATTTGTGTTTCAGCATGCAGAACCGAAGCGGCGACCTCCTGGCTTAAACTGGATAGTCCTTCTTGCAGCCCTGAAATCCAAGACATCTCTTTTTCTGCCTGTTCCATTTGTGAGAGATCTGCCTGCACTTTTTCTTTGCTTATCTCATTTTCTGAGCCTTCCTCCAAGTTAGTGCCTTCAAAAAGTGACTTGGGCTTCTCCTGTGCCATCGCTTCCTCCTCTTCCTCTTCAAAACCAGACCTGCCACTTTCTCTTGCCCCATAGGCCCCACTGGGAGGAACCTCTTGCTCTTGGACAGCGAATTCCGTAAATACTTCTGGATGTTTAGATGCCTCATCACTGCCAGGAAGCTCCAGGTCGTCTTCAGTCGAGCCCCCTTCTCGACTATAGGACCCCCTGCCACCTATTGAGGTATCCTCAGCTACCACAGTAGGGGGTGCTGCACTGGAGGAGAGTGCATCCCTGGAGGTGGTTGCCAAGGACAGTTCATTGGGTCTGACAAGGGTTTTACCAGGTGAGTCTACACTACCATCCTCACTAAAGAAATCATCATGGCGGAGGGGGGTGGGGGGTTCATAGGAAAACACTGAGGGACTCTGCAGCTCCATACTGATGTCGTGGAAACCTGAGTAATACAACACAGCAGGACTGAGGTGCATGCAACACCACAACACCAAAATGCATCTACCGGGTTCAACAGCTTTGTGAGTTTTTTTTTTTTTTTTTTTTTTTAAATAAACACATAAAATCAACACAAAATGGAACAATGGTAATGATTTTGAAATGAAAGACATATTACATGGCAAAACAATTATATGATAGGTATTAGATTAATGAACCAATATAGATTTGAATGAGGGTGCGGGTCACATAAACACTGTGGCTCTTCCATGTAGGAATGATGAATTATCAGTGGAGTGAAAAGAAAAAACAAGACAGCACCGGAATATTGCAAACAGATAACACAGTTATAACAGGTAAGGAGGCACAGAATGATGAAGAGGGGACACCCGGGAAAAGTCAAGGACACCTTAGGGTGAAGTTTGGAAAAGAATGACAATGCAGTGTTAATTGTGAATATTAGTACAATGAAAGCTAGCAGTTCAGAGTTTGCAAATGTTGCAGGGTTGAGCTGACAGTGAGTATGGAGCTGCAGCTAGAGTTAGCATTATGAGTGCATTTACGAAACTAGGTAGCGAAAGAGGAGACAGTTGCGGCTATGCCAAGAGTGTTGCTCAAATGCACAGAGGTGTCGCCTTGGGAGCGGGCATGTGGCTTGAAGAGTAGCGGGTCTGGTTTTGCAGAAGACTAAAAGAAGGCACTCTAGCAGGAAGGTTCAGAGGCTGGGATATTAGAAAACAATCAAGCTCTACAGGCACCAACAAAGCATACATTCCACCATGCTATCAGAAGAGCTAGATGAGATTGCAAGATAGCTGTTGTTCTTATTGGAAAGAGTAGAACAAAGCCTGTCAAAGCATGCATGTTACAGATAAGCGATGTAGCTATCATTATGTTTTCATGTATCGAAGAATTTGCACAATTTCAGCATCGCAGGTTTTGTTCTGAATATCGTATATACATATAAACATAATGGTTATGTAAGTTTAGCATGAACCAAATGTTAATCCCACCATATAACACACAATTTATAAAGCAGACATGGGCAATTATAAAATTCGAAAGCCATTTAGTCAGAAGTTTTAATAGCCGAATAATGATGTCTCATTCCACAAAGATGGGATTAAGTTTTAATATTTATTACTGCATGCATTATACCAATCCATACAGTTAAACACAATCATATCACACTGCCCAACGCTGGTTAGTCGCACCGGTTTGACTTAGGAGCAGCATAAATAATTTGGAGATACAAATAACCTTTGTGGATTTAAAACGTGAATCAGGTGCAATCAAAATCGGAATTTGGATTTGGATTTTAGTTCTGTAAGTGTTTAGCCTTTATGATTTCATTTTCCTACTTCGGCAAAAATTCAAGAAAGAAAGAAAAGGAGAAATAGAGTTCAGCTAGATGGGGCTAAACTTTACCATCAGCCTGATCCCGGAAAACTGCGTTATCATCTGCAAAACACCTTGTGCCTGAAATGTTACCATAATCAAATATTGGCCCTTCCAGCAATGTCACAATATCCATCCGATTGATCTTTGTCAGTGCTGCGGTTAAGGCATCCGCTAAAAAAATAGAAAAGAAATACACTTAGTTTCAGAACTCATACAGAAACCAAGTGGAATTGTAGATTCATTGGTAATATTCAGTACAGTCAGTTTGAAGTTTGGGCATGAATGGCAGTCTTTTACAGAGCAGCCACTCTGAAAGAAGCAGCTGGATAAATTGTATATATAATAATATGGAATAGCGCAAAGATTTTTGCCCAGGCGATATTTAGCTGCTTATTGTGGATGTGTGGTATCTATCTGAAGTTCAAATGTAACATACCCTGCTGTTTACCATCTAGCAAAAAGAAAAGAATACAATACAACTTACTTGTTGCATTTTTACCGTCTCTGCTGACCCATTTCTTTAATAGCATGAAACTTTGTGCTGTCAACGAGTTTGGGTTCTCTACACGGATGTGATTTATCTCGTCAACCGAGAAATCCATTTCCCTGGCCAGCTCTGCAACACAGTAAAAATACATTACCGGTCTGTCTCTTTTTCAGACGCCTGTACATAGTACTGCAGTGCAGGAGGGTCAGGAGAGTGCAGATGGTACCGCTACTGCCAAATACTCATGAAAGCTTAAATATAGAAAAGTTAAATGAGCAACATCTATGGCATATGGTAGACACCAGTTTCCAAATTGACCTACAATTATCTCATTTATACACCTGAGCTGTTGAGCAGTCAACTCAAGGGCCCAGCATTGGTAGGATGGTAATGGGATTCCATACACTACTATACAATCATGAGTCCAACATCCTAAACACTGCTCTACCACTCAGAAGACATTTTTCCATTCTTTAGACAGAAACACTGCTTAGAATTTTCTCTCTTACCTGTCCAGCTGAGGCCAAGATGATCAGCCACTATAGCCATTCGCAGGTCTGTCCTCTCGCAAGGACTTTGAGGGCCTATTAGTTAAAAAAATGCAATTAGTAAATACATAACAATAGCAAATCCAATTAAACCTAATGGAAATGAAAATAAATATATAATATATTGGTATAACCTTTACCCCCAAAATTAACTAAAGTTTGGATATGTTGAGGAGAAAAGAGGACAAATGCTATGTTTTAATTCATCTGGTTAATAATTTGTCAGTGGTGTTAAAATTAGTAAGTTTGCAAAGAATAATTTGCTACTAATCTATAATTCTTCTTAGAGTGAAAAACTATATGGAAAAAAATAAAAAAAATACCTCACTGAATACATGATGATGAACACAACTCACAAATGAACAATGGACAATTGTTTCAAATGCTTCTAATGTTTCTGCGTATGACCAAAAGTCAAATAATTCATACAAGCTACTTAACACTTTGCATAGGTGATAATCTGTCCAGCACCCCCTCTGACATAAGCATGCTACAATAAACCTGGCTACATCATATAGAGTGAAATCATAACAAGAGACACATGTACACAAAGAGAGAAGGATGAAAGAATGATAGAAAATACATCTACAGTTAAATCACGCCACAAGCAGTCACAATGGTTCATGCAACTAAGATCATACAAGTGGAAAATTTTACAAACTAGGCTCGATTTCCACGCCGGGGGCCACTTGAGACCCAGCACCCTGACTGCCTTCACTTCCACCCGTCCTCTTACTCCTCCTCCTCCTCCTGTCTCTGCCGGCCTGCTCAACCTCTGCTCTCACGTCTCTAGCAGACCTGGATGTAGTGGAGGGCTGGGATGCTTCTGACAAAGATGTGCTCCTGGATGTGCTCCTTTCTTCATCCTTATCATCTCCCTGCATCTTTTTGTCTTCATTGGCATGGCGGTCCACAAGTTTTACTGTTTCACTAGCCTTCGCGTTAGCACTTTTGCCCACGGCCTGCACCTGCTTCTGGCTTTTTATACTTTTTGATGTGCTTGGAGAGTCTTTCTTGGGTGTACGTTTACCTACTAATCCCTGAGCTCTTTTTTTCTCTTTCACTAATGTGTTTGCCCTACATTTTGCTACTGAAGAAGGACTAAAAGTCTCTTTTTTAACCTTCAACACTGGGATGCGAGATATCGGCTTCACAACCGTGAATGGATCTAGTCTTTTGCTGGGCAATGCTTTGATTTCTTTGTTCAACAGCCGTAAACTTAAACCTGCACTGCTACATGGTTTTGTTGAACGGCGTTCCAGTATCGGCAACCTAGACTTCAGCGGCTTTCTTTTATCATTTTCGAACTGTGGAATTAAGTTTTCTTTGTTCGCGGCACTTTGTTCATGGCATTGTGGAATTACATTTGCCTTGTTCAAATTGGAGCTCTTTTCTCTCACTAAGTCTGAGTCTGTTTTGAGTAAATCCTCTGGAATATGCTTAGAGTAGCTGGACTCGGGATGTGACTGCTGATCCTGTTCTATAGTTCTGTATTGCATGTACTTATTTACAACACTGGAGACCTGAAGACTGTTATTATTATTGCAGTTTTGTGTCTGGATACATGTCTTTTCTGTCTTGGATAAATCTGTCCCTTGCTCGAATTGGCTTTCTGTACTTGTTACTGGTTTGAGGCCATCTGAAGCTAGTGAGGTTTTAAGTGTAAAACTGTCCCAGTCCATACACACCAAATCCTTATTCTCACCAGAAGTGTCTTTGACTCCTATCTTAAAAGAGGAACACAAATTAGAACTGACTTCTGAATATGAGGGTGGCTCCATAATGTTGTCATGAGATGGAGTGTCCGAGCGATCAGCACAAATCTGAATGATATTGTATGATATTACTGAGCTGTTATCCATCTTAACCTGTGCATGCTCTACTTGCTGTGGTGGTTGTGATGTGACTACATTTGGATTTGTGACCCCTTCCCTTTTATTCCCAGGTCTCCGTCCATATAAATGCTCACCAATCTGGAAAAACTGCAGTCTCTCTTCAACAAAATCCCGTTTGCTCATGTCAATTGCACCACTGCGGGTCATCTCAAACATCTTCCCTTCATGGAAGGGAAACGGGTTAGGTTCACTAGTCGGTGTGCTTTCATCGGTTGGAGTTCTCGCAGGAGTCGTGTCAGGGGTAGTCGCTTGGGACTTCTCGTCTATAGCTAGCCCAAAAGGCTTGGGCTCGTCATCTTTAATTCTAGCATCGACAACTTCATCATCTCCTCCTTTACTTGACCAAGGATCAAAGTCCAAGCCTTTTGTTGCAATTGTTTTGAATGGAGTATTAAACTCTTCCTCAAGCTTGTAGCTAAAGTAAGTGTCAGACAGTCCTTCTTCTTTGGATTGTCTTTTGTCCATTTCATATTCTTTTCCATTTTCGCCTTTTTTATCAACAGGATCAGTCTTTGTTTTTGCCTTTTTGTACTCCTCTGTTGGTGATTCCTCTTCGATTACTTCTAGTTTGCTTTGGCTGAAAGAACGGTCACTTGGCCTAAGCATGCTTTCTGATGCCCAAATGTCTTTCCTGTTGTCATTGGAAAATCCAAATGGTTTTACATCTTGTTCATTAAGGCCATCATCCTCATCCTGAAAGTCATATCCATCCAGAGAATCGATCTCTGTGGCATCTGTGTCATGGGAGAACTCAGCAGTTGTTGCTATTGAGCAGTCTGTAATAGACTGATCATTGCCATTTTGTTCATAGTCATTATCCTCTGCTTTGCCATTACCATTTACACCTGGTTCTTTATGATTGTCATTTCTCTCATTCTTTTTGGGTTTGGATTCCTTTTCGTGGTCCTGCTCTTCAATTTTAAAGGTATATTTCTTTACAGGAATGGGCTGAAATACTGATTCATCATCACTTGAGTCACTGTCATTAGCTCCTGGAGGCACAGGTGATGGAGGCTGAACTCTAATTATGGGCTCAGCAAGTAGATGCTTATCATGCTCCTCCTGGAGGTTCACCTCCATCATATCAGTGTCAATCTCTACAGATGGCGTAGACCCTTTTTTCTCTGTTTGTGATGAATCAGAGTCCAAGGGAGGGGGAGGAGGAAACTCTATGTAGGCAACTCGTTTGTCTTTACTTGTCTGCCTGGTATCCTGACTTCTGCTGTCTGGAGTGGTGTCTATGAGTTTTTCTGGGGCAGGTTCCTTACATGTAAACGCTTTGCCCTGCTCTGAATCCTCGGATTCTTCTGAGACTTCAGCTATTGGACTAGCACTGCCTGGTATAAATGCCATGAAACATTCAGGGGTTCTTGATGTAAGATCATAACTGACTTCCTCAGAGCTCGGTGTTTCTGGGGTCATGGGACTTTTTCCAGAGCTATCAAGAAAAGATATTTGTTCTAATGTGTCGTCATCTGGGCTTCCCTGAGGGGAAGTTGGCTGTCTCTGTTTGACTGTGTAAACTGTTCGGCTCTCTGAACCGACTATTTTTCTAACAGATCCATTTGGCCCTCCTGCTAAATCTTTCTCACCCTGCTTTCCCACTTGTACACTTACATAAACAGGTAACGTTTTCAGTCCTTTGAAACTTTCTCTGGTGGTGACTGTAGTAACCTTTTCCACTCCACTAGTGTCATTGTAGTTCCCTGAACCACCTCCCTCTACAGAACCCTGACATATCTTTGTTACAGCCTCATCCCTAGACATTTCTGAGCGACCCTGAACTCTTGTTTTAGCTAAGGTAGGTATTTGTGATGGGCTCTTTTCTGATTGTTTAACAACTGTATCTTGTTTTGTTTTCTTTGCTTGGTCAGCATCAGGGAGACCAGAGGGCATTCGTACAGGAATTTGTGATTCCAGGATCTTTTTTTTAAGAGTCTTCATTTGTGCATCCTCACTGTCTAGATGGTTTTTTTGAAGTCACATCTGATTTTATCTCCTTTACAAGTAACTCATTTTTTAATTGTTGCCCCTTAAGATCTATACCAATTGTGCTCTGCTTATCAATACTATGGATTTGTTCCTTAACACTTTCACTAGTTCGAATTTTATTGCTGTCACTAGGTTCCTCTGTGTCTTTTGGCTTGCTGACCTTATCAAACTGTGGCTTGCTAAAAATGTTGTCTGGTGTTTCTGAGGAAAATGACGCAATGCCAAATTGCCCGGAGGTCAGTTTACTTTTATCACTCTCTGTAGATTTGTTCAGAGGCTTTCCTTCCTCTGTGGAATCTACATTGGAAGCTTTTGAGCCTGCAAAAAATTGATACACTGGTAACTTACTTTCTTGAAGCTTCTTTACAGGTGGTTTTGATTGTGCACTTGGCATACTTTTATCTTGATTTTGGACCTCTGTTTCAAATTTAAGCCTAACAGAGCTCACTCTGGAAGTCTTTACTTGAACTGGGGGAGAAATTTCACCAGGCTGCGACTGCCAAGCACTGTTTTCCTGTTTTGATTTGTCCTCGTTTAAGCATGACTGCACACGCCTCTCTGGGCTGCTTGGCAAACTAGTGCTTTTTCTTTCATGCATGCTCCCAAACAGTTTCTGTTTCCCCTTATCCCATTCCTCTGAGCTGACCTCAGTTTTCTGCTTTGTTTTCTGAGGACTACTGCACACTGAGCTTGGGCCTGACCGTGTCTCTCTAAAGTCTCTAACTGAAAGCTTTTTCTCAGGGGATTGAAGCTCATCATTCAGCTTTTCTGTTTTGTCTCTAAAAAACTGTGAAACTTCACTTAACTTTTCTTCTGCCTCTTTAACAGTTTGGTCCACACGATCTTCATATATAAGTTTCTCTCTGTTTCTGTCTTGCCTGTCTTGGGTGAAACGCATCCTGACTGTATGCTTGGGGCTGCCAGGTTCTGTTGTATAGTGCAACACCGTCAGTTTATCATATTGATCTTTATGGAAAAATTTGTCAGATGTGTCCCTTGCTGACCTAAAAATGGATTCTTTTTTGGGGTCATAAAATCCTTCTGCTCCCAAATCAGTAGCGTTGCCATTTCCCTGGTTAATGACTGAATCTTCAACGTCAGACTGTGAAGCATCTAATTTCTCTGAAAGAAGCATTTTCTCAGCAAACCTATATGACTCTCCCCTCAGCTCGGACAGTTCATCGTCATGATATTCAATTGACTGCTGGCTTAGAAGTTTAAAAGCTTTATATGAGTCATCAGCAATTAACTGAGCAGAACTGGGTCGACTCTCCTCCTCTTGAGAAACAGGTGTATTGACTCTAGAGCTCTCTAAAAAAGAGGGCACTGTTTCCTCAGCAGTAAATAATTCGTCTTCTTGCAGCGCCCAAAATCACCCTCTATTCTGTTAGAGAATTCCCTTAGACCACGGCTGCTTTTGCATACATACTCAGGGTGTTTCTTTGTCTCTCTGATTATTACTTCTGTCGGGTCTGTTGTGTTGCCCTTTTCTATGTGAACCTCAATTATTCTTTCAACTTTAGGCTTTGTGTCCTTGTCAAGGAACCGTGGTGTTAATTCATCTCCTTTGATAGAATCCTTATTAGCCTTGTGTTCAAACAGACCAGCCAGTTCTTTGGAAGGGTCTCTTCCTGACTGAAAAGCTTTCATTATGTCTCGAACTGACATGGTTTCTTCAATTCTGTCAGAGCCTGCATCTTTTAACTGGGGTTTGTGGTAGACCATTCTAGTTGTTGTGGTTATATGAGTTTCCTCTTTCAGGCACATACTTTTGCTCATTACAGAATCGTCTTCAGAACTGACTTTCATCTGGAAGGCTTTGACTTTGTCTTTGAGCGAGCCAGCAGCAGACTCGGGTTCGATACAAGCAGGTGACTGTAATGCTGCAGCCTCTTCCATAAGGGGCTCACAGGCCTCCTCGGGATGTTCATAGCTTCTGATGACATGAACAACCTCTGTTCTGGTTTCTGTTATGACTGGGGGTATAGGGACATCTGAAAAGAGAGGTTTGGGTCCTGTGCTTTCCGCACTTTGAGGAGCCGAAGGAGTCTTTTCACTTCGGGTTTCAAAACCACTGTCTGAAAGTGGGCTTTTATCTTGATCATGGGAAAAGTCATCAGGGGATTCCAAAATTGCATCTGTACCACTGTATGAATCAGTTAACTTGCATAAATCTTTCTCTGAAGGAGAGGTGCGCATGCCTGGGGGTGGCATTTTGAGTTTATGCTCGGATTTGAATGTACGTTTCTGCTTCTCCTCCCCCTCCTTCATTTCATTGTATTTGCTTCTTTCACCAGCAATTTTTGAAAGTGAACTAGCACCAATGTCATTCATTAAGTAGTCAACCACCTTGGCTAAATTCAGGTCTTTGTCTTGCACCGACTGTGGCCTAACTGGTAGGGTGGATTCAAAAGGGGGAAGGGGTTTTAAAACACTCTGTTGAGCTTCCTCTATTTCATCTTTAGAGAACTCTTCCCACTCATCCTCAGAGGCTTTGTCCTTAGTATAGACCTTTGTCTCACCTAGTACATCCTTAGAAAGGATTTGACTAACTTTCACAAGATCTTCTTTAACTTTCTCAACTAAACTGAAAGGTTCCTCATCTTCCATTTTAGATTCCCTGGTACCCTGGGACTGATATGTCTTCGATACATTAGTGGCATCATTTTGCAATATGGCAGTCATTTTTATTAGACCCTCTTTCATGTCGGCCACGTCTCGCATAATATCTTGACTTGATGACATTTGCGAGGCAGTGGCTGACTTAAATGCTGCTGAAGGAATATAGAGTTGAGGTTTTGAGGGTTTAGATCTGGAAGTAAATGTTGTTGGTTGACTGGTTGTCTGAGGTACAGCTGACATTGTGTCTGATATCTTCTTTTCTTGGGGCTCGGGGAGAACGTTCATTAGTGAGAAAACTGGCACAGTCATAGTATTAGTTGAAAGTGGGGTACCAGAAGCACCCGGGGCTCTATATGAACCATACACTGAATTTGACACATTAGATCTCAGAGGAGATGGCATGGATTTTATTGTGTCATAGCCGGATGTAGAATAGCCAATTAGAGTTTTTTCAGCCTCACAAAAAGCTGCACTAACACTGGATGCAGCTGCTTGTGTTGTAGCTTGTATTCTCTCCTGCAAACTGCTAGTTCCTTCTGAGAGCAGTCGGGGTGATAAAGGAGTATACGAGGAGAATTTGACTGGTGACACAGATCCATTAAGAAGAACTGTTTCAGCAGAGGCAACAGTAGGTCCAACTGATGAAGAGAGAGATGAGAAAATTGTCCCGTTGGAGATTGTACCTCGATCTGGAGATGTTTTCATAGATGACAGACTTGTTAAGGTTTTAAATGTGGGTGTTGCTGCAGTAGGTGCGGAGGTAAGGGTTGATCGGAGTGACAAATTTGAACTATAGAAATTTGCAGCTGACTTTGGAGAATCAGGGGGGGTCATTGTGGCATATGCTCTATCGAGTATAGAACCATTTGTTGTTACAGAGATAGGCCTTGAAGACAATGAAGCAGCAAGTCCCTTGATCGACACAGGATCTGTGCCGGTTTTAAAAGATGAAGACATGAGACTACTAGAAACTGGAGAAGGGTATTGGCCTTGCTGTACAACAGTTTTTATGGGTGAAGAGATAGATCTGTATGTTCTAACGGGTGATGCTATGTCACTAACAGACTTTACAGGAGATGCATTTGTGGTTCCCAGGGTTGACTTGAGTGGGGAAGCTGAGGTTATTGACCAGACTGACTTTAATGGCGAAGCAGATGGTGTGTTGGAAGGTGAGCTGGAGAGGGAACCCAGTCCACATTTTGTTTGCCCAGGGATGGTAACAGGAGCAGCCGACCATGCCTGGTAAGATCTTGTTGAAAAGACAGGTTTGTGAGGGTAACCAGCAGGCAGTGTTCTTGTTGTACTTCGCTCAACTGTTTCTTTAAACAGGCAAATTAAAATCCAACACAAAATCAACAAAAATGGTTGAGAAACAGAAAGACCAGAGGGAAAAAATTGGTCAGTGGTGCTGTCATAGCAGAAAGAAGAACAATGTTTTCATGGTGGTACAAATGATCTGAATGATGAAAAGCCAAAAAAACCAAAAGATTCACTGTGATCCATGGTCCACAAACAGCACACAAAATATAACTTAAATAAGTCCAACAAAGGAGATGACTTTGACAAGACCCTCCCTCCCAAAGCAACAACAACAAAATAAAATTACACTGCGACATAATGAACAAGACAATAAAACAAACCTCAAAATGGCAAGACAAATGCAGAGAACCCAGAGGAAAACAATTTCTCTTTTGACTTTAGATGTGCTACATTCCCCTGTTACTGGCTACCTTGATTTTTACTAAAAGTGCCTTTTATCTGTTTGGAAAAACCAGTTTCATTCCAAATTCGGGTATTCTGACAAACCAGAAATTAATATTACTAAACAAAACAAAAAGATTCTACCCTACTTTCTGTGCTTTAGCAAATTGTACTATTGCAAAAAGCAGGCTAAGTGAGTAGGTCTTAGGTCCATAATGACTCGTCATGCAGGACTGAGTAGTCTTGGTGACAGGCATTTCAGTGCAAACTGTGAGAGCATTTCAGAGAAAGTCTGTTTGTGACTCTCCATGCATTTCTGTCAAAAAAATAAAGAAAGATTCCGCACAATCACAAAGCCAAAAGGAGCAATACTAGTTGTAGGAGGGGATGAAAAAGGAGGAGACTCATGACTTAATTTGTCAAGGCAAAAAAAATTTAATGGGTCATTTCATTGTTTTCTTGTCAATAAGAGAAGAGAACAGAGACAGTGAATAATTTCTAACAAAATGAGCAGGCACAGCACAGCAACTTAAATATCATCGAAAAAACCCATGCAAAATAAAAGGAAACTGTATAGAACAAGCATGAGGACTTTGTTATGCATGGCAAGAATGTGCAGATATAACATTTGCATTTTCAATTGGTAAATAGTCTATATTAGTCACATGTTAGCTTTTTTATGTTAACGTTACACACTACTAAATGTTCACCCTCCCAAGAATGTTAATGAAATATCACACTCACTCAATCCAGGCTCAGTCAGATAGCTGTACCGCTTACGTAAGGCTAGAGATGCAAAGGTATGACGTCGTTCTGGCTTTTCAGTCTGCAACAACAATAACAAAAAGGTCCTATAAATTCCCCCCCTTATTAGCCCTAGATGTAAAGCTATGCTAAGAATTTTAATTTACTCACAGAATTTTGTAACCTGGCTTCACTATATTACATTGTCTGACTGTGCCTTTATAAAATTAAATTTTATATATATATATATATATATATATATATATATATATATATATATATATATATATATATATATAAAACTTTAGCTAAACTGTTGTATATTCACCTAAAAATAAAAAAAAGCTTTTCTTCCTATATGGGGCAATTGGTACTATGCAGTAAAAGTTGATTGATACTGATAATGATGAGAAAGATACACCTTTTTTCATTGTTTGTACTGTGATCATGTTATTATAATAATTTAATCAAAATATAAAACATGGACTAACATGTTTTTCTGTCTTTTATTTTTACTCCACATATTATGTAGTTTGCATCTAAAAATTGAGGTGACAATCATAAAAAAATAAAAAAAAATTATAATAATAAATAAAAAAACATTAATCTAAGCCATAGGCAATCTTTAATGCATTGTGACAGAGTACACGGATGCGTAAATAAAAATGATGGCAGTTCGCCAATGATATGAAATATATATATGGTCTTACAGTGTATGGAGTTAAGCCAATGCAAAATTTTAAAATCATACAATAAAGCCCCATGACAGGCTGCACAATGTGTGGTTTCACAGAGCAAATAACCTAGAAACTAAAGCAAATGAATCACCAGCACACCACATGGAACTGAGGGGACAGGACTATTACCTCTTCATCAGGATCTGAGTCCATATCCTTTTGGTTCCCAAGATGCATTGCAGAAACGGGGAATAACGCAATGGAGAGCAAGGGGTAAGAAACATCAGGATGTGAAAAGGGCGATTGTGAGCACACAGAAAAAGAGCCACCGCAAAGCCATAGCAAAGAAACAGCAACAGAAAATTAAAGATGAACTGAAAAGATACAGGAAGCAACCACAAATTATATACTGTTGGGAAAAAAAAGCATAAGCCTGTGCACCATCAGCCAAAGCATGGTTCCAAATCAAAATTCTGATTTGGTTAGCCATAGCCACAGCAAAGACCAGAGAGAAGCTCAAAACAGATAAAAGACACACTCAGGCAGTTTTGACCAAGTTTATCCCTTATCGCTGCAAACACTGATCTACCTTCTCCTGAGTATGAAGATGACATGATATGACACAGATGACTGGATCATTTCAACCTTACCTTTTTGAGCGCAGGCAGTGTGATGTTTAAATTACAGACAGCGGTCTGAGGAAGCCCCTTTACGTTTTTAATCTCTCTGAGGAAGGACAGTCGTCCACAAGGTTCTTGACTGTTGTCCCTCACCTTTGGCGGTTACGTGTAGAATGAGTAGATAAGCATAAGACATTAAAGATGTGAGCTTTGCATAGAACCTTGACCATAGCGCCTAACTAATTCTTCTCGCTTTAGTGCAAATGCTAAGCTCTATGGAATTATATTTTGTATGTATTGTATATAAACTAAGTTTACAAAAAAAAACAATATATTACCTTTACACAGAATGGAAGTCTGTTCTCTTTAAATGCATAGAAGTTAAGAACCAGCTGCTGTCCAGCTTTGATCAGAGGGGTTAAATTGCCATAGCAGTCCACATAAATGGGCTTCCCTTCCAAAACCTGTAAAAAACCAACAGTAGCAATGTAGGTTTTTAATTTATATGGTTTATATGCAGCCTGAAGTGATTGATCTCACTTCCAATACAATAGGAATAGGAGCAACGCTGATCTCTATTTTGTTGTTTTTGTTCGATGACCAACCTCAATGTCTTTGCTTCTGGCCACCTCCTCAAAGTTCTCTTGCTGCTCCAGGGTCTTGTCCACTTTGTCATCTGTCATGCAGAAGCATCGCAGATTAGATTCCACATGGTCGTTCATCTTGGCGAACACTACGAACTTGGCCATGTAGGGCACACAGATGAGTTCCCTGTAGAGCTGAGTGGCCAAAGCTACCGTCTCTGGAATCTGATGGCAGTCAGCAAGCCAGAACCTTAAAAGAAAAAAAAGAAAGAAAGAAAGAAAGAAAGAAAGAAAAAAAAAAAAAAATATATATATATATATATATATATATATATATATATATATATATATATATATATATATATATATATATATATATATATATATATATATATATATGTATAAATACTATGTTTAACTACTTGGGCTGTCAATCGATTGAAATATTTAACCATGATTAATCGCAACATAATCGCCCATTATTATCTGTTTACAATGTACCTCAAATAAATACTTTTCAGGTTTTTAATACTCTAATCAACATGGGCATGGACATACAGTATATGGATGTTTTATGCAAATGTATGATTATTATTAGTGTAACCAGTCTCAACACAGAGCATGAAGTCTAAATAGTCCTGTAAATGTTTTAAAGTAATTATGGTGTTTTAAATTACGTAAACCATCGGGACACACAGTGGAACTTTTGCTATGTTTCCACACGGACGGTTTTAATTGCCGGATGTCTGCATCATGGTTTACACTCTACATCACACTTTAAAATGTATGCATTTGTATATATATCAATATAAAATTGACATTTAGATACAGACAAGCAAGACACTGTCCACATTGAGTCATGAGAAAACTGAAAATTACATTCAATGTAAAATCCCAGAGAAGGTACCATGTATAAACTACATATAAACTCCCAGTTAAAGTTTTTCAGGTGCAGAATGTGAACTTAAATATAGATAAATATGTGTTATCTTAAATGGACTCTGAATGACTGCTTGCTCTAATGTCAAAGGCATTTGGCAGCTAAACGAGCTGAGCTTATATCAAATGACAAATACATGCTGTGTGCTTTAAATGCTTAGGACTTTTTAAATAGTTTAACTAAAAAAAAAAACCCAAAAATCCAGAAGAAGCCAGCTGTTGGTTCACTGATCAAATATATTGTTCAAAACCTTTTGACTTTCAGTATATTTCCAGCTATGTTGCTCTTGTTCTTTTGCATTTCATGATCTTGAAGAATGATAACTATCAACTCCATACTATATTGTACTAATCATGTATTTGATTCCTATAATATATAATTCCTATAAATAATGATTTTTGGTGCTTGATTTGAGACTTGGCACATCAGTAAAACAAATGTTTATTGATTACAATTTTTTTAAACCTGAGTAAGGAAAGGATGTTGTGAATAAATGCGTGTTGCGTTGAAGGTTTTAATTTTGCCTTTTTTGTATTTATTTATTTCTATTTTTAATAAAAAGGTAAAATAGAAATGCTAGCTGCAATAATCACAACTTAATAAAATTAGTGCCGTAAAAAATGTTTTTTGTCAATTTTGACAGCCCTAATAAATACATTAGATCATTATTTCTGATTTAAAAAGAAGTGTGACGCTTTAAACTGAAATCTCAGTCAAATACCTGGCAGATACGTTGGTAGTGAACGAGACGCAGTCATTCGAGAAGGTGAGAGGAGTAGTTCCAGTAATGTCTTCCCACTGTGCGGGCGAGGTGCCACCTGTGAAAGAGCCATCATCAGCATGTGTGTAAAAGGAAATGGACGATAAACAAGCCCATCAACCAAAAGCTGGTGCCTTTGGGAAAGCCTTTCTATGAGCCACCAGTGTTAAAGAAGCAATGATTATAGACCGGTCTTACCTGTGATGCTGCACAGAAGGCGCAAGCATGGTGTGGTATCTCCTTTGTAGCCGTTCATGCCTTCCCCTGATCGGGGAGGCACAGGGATGGTCATAGTGATGGGCTTGTGGAACTTTCTTCTACGTGGCTCTACCGTCACTATGGGGCTGAACGTGGCTCTGTTGCCTATGATCTTCTTCACCGTCTCTTCTGGGACTGGCTGGGTCTGAAAAGCAAGCAAGCAGTCGATCACTGGCATGGGCCTGATATACTTTTTATATCATACTATTACTTTTTACCCCATTTGAATAAAAATGCCATCACCCACTTTCTAACTCTCCTGCTAGCTCTAGCCCATCACATGGCAAGGGCTAGCCTACTAAACACATGATCCCAGCTATTTCATATTTTTTAATCATCTTCGAATATGCTCTCTTCAATTCTTATATAATGTGTCATTCATCTTTAGATAGTTTACGGCTCTAATATAAGGACTTTCAACCAACAATGAGACTTAGAAGTTTTTTGCAGCTGTAAGGAAACCAAAATATCTCATTTAATCTGTTAACTGGACTGTTATGAACTCTGAATTGACTTTCAAGTGTCTGTATACCTGAAGTCCAACCCTGATCTTCTTTGTGAGAGCTCCTTCAGGGAAAGAGGCCTGGACCTGAGGAACAGTCATGCTGGATAGCACCCCTCCCTCGGGACCCATATGGTTAGTCTCCTGCTTGATCCGTGACACCACCGCAAAATACTGTGGGAAGTCTTTAGTGATGATTCTACAGATGCGCTTCTTCTCCAGGTCTTCCACGCTGTCCAGTTCTTTAGGGAAGAACCATGTACAGTGATCATTTTGAGCTTGATACATATAAAGGGAGGCAATATACATTCACCAGCCACCAAACACCTGCACAGTTGCTCATTTATGCAACCATGCACTAAAATCTGTAGACTTTATACAAAAGGTTCTTCTTGATGAGGGAGTTCAGAGGTGAATGGACACTAGGTTAAGCTGACAGGAAGGTTATGGTAAATCAAATAACTATTTTATACTTTTGCTGTAAGCAGAAAACTCCCAACTTCTGGTGGACAGACTACTGCAACAGAAAACAACATCAGAGTCGACTTCTGTAAGCTGGAGTCTGATACTACAGTGGGCACAGGCTTTCTGGACACTGGACAGCTGAAAATCATAAAACTATTTCCTGATCTGTTACAGAAAACTTTGTGTCAGAGTTACAGTGGACTTTCTGCCATATAATGTTATAGAGGTTTTTTATTGGTACAATAAAACTATTCTAATTATAGCTTCCTAGTGTTTTGATGATGTCCTACCTTCGTCCATGCCATTAAGCAGATCATTAAGGGCTTCAGTCTTGTAGTCGTATTGGTGCTCCTTCCAAGATTCTCCATTATCACTCCTAAGAATGATCAGCTCACGCTCCTTTCCTCTCATGGAGCCAAAGTGAGGGATCTCCACTATCACAGGGCTGTAAGGACAGATCACACACCACTAAGATTTCAAAGTTGCTCTTTCTAATGGTAAATGACTGATTATAGTATGCATGGGGCATACTTCAGCAGTGCAAAAGAGGGCCACTTGGTTCACCTGATGATAAAGAGCATTTATATGCAAGTTTTTATTTTCTATACACATAGGCATGTAAACTAATATATACTCTATCAAAGTCAATACTTTCTCTTTGTTTTATCCACTAGATGTGAAGAGATCCAACAAGATGAATGAATTAAAAGTCAATTCGAATGAACCATTCGAGATTTGGATTGGGTGCTAAAGGACTTGAGAAAACAGGTGTTTTGTATGTATAATTGTATCTAATGTAGGGTTTCTCAGTTCTGGTAAAAGAGTACCTCTGCTCTGCACATTTTGGTGTTGCCTCTGCTCTCAAATCATTAATCAAACTCATTGAACTGGGTTTAGCTATGAGGAGGGAAAACACCAAGAAATGCAGGACAGGGGTACTCTAATATGAGGATTGAGAAACTTGTGTAACATTTGCTTAATTAGTGGCATATAGGTTTTTTAAGCAATCCATAATACATTAGTTATATTGCTGTGGTAAAGCTAACACTTTTAAATGTATGCATTTGTATATAAATCAATATAAAACTGACATTTAGATACAGACAAGCAAGACACTGTCCACATTGAGTCATGAGAAAACTGAAAATTACATTCAATGTAGAATCCCAGAGAAGGTACCATGAAAATATTACACATAAACTGCCAGTCAAAAGTTTTTCAACACAGGTTCAGGTGCAGAATGTAAAATAAATATAGAAAAATATTTGTTATCTTGATTGGACTCTGAATGACTGCTTGCTCTAATGTCAAAGGCATTTGGCAGCTAAACGAGCTGAGCTTATATCAAATGACAAATACATGCTGTGTGCTTTAAATGTTTAGGACTTTTTAAATAGTTTAACTAAAGAAAATAAAATACAGAAGAAGCCAGTTGCTTGTTCACTGATCAAATATAGTGTTTAAAACCTTTTGACTTTCAGTATATTTCCAGCTATGTTGCTCTTGTTCTTTTGCATTCCATGATCTTACAGGATAATAACTATCAACTCCACACTATATAATACAAGTCATGTATTTGATTCCTTTAATATAAATCGGTCCAGGGTTGACTCTCTAAAACCGCAAAAAGAATGATACCTTCTCCAGAAAGAAAAGAGCAAATGAATCCATCTCCCACATGGGATGGCACAGTGGGAGTCTGAGATTGGTCAAACATGGCAAAAGTTGGCAGCCATAACAACAGCAGTGAACATGCCCAACAAGCACATTACAGCGAGCATGATCCACTTTCAGCGACCTCACTAGTCGTCTGAAAGCCTTAAAGAAACGGGTGACTGGAACGTAAAAAAAAAAAAAAAAATGAAAGAAATAAAATCAACAATGGCTTCAACCAAGAGCAGTGTCGTCTTTTCTCAGGGTCTCCTACCCAGCAAATTTTGTTCCTTGCGGCCCAAGCTGCAGAATTCGGCTAACGGAGCTCTCGCCCTCATTAAGAGGGGGGAGTTTTCGGGGAAGATGGAGTTTACTGAATAACATCCATGCAGCAATTAGAAGAACAAAAAGGAGGGAACACAAAACATCTGTCATCGCTGCAGGAATTGCTTGTGTTTCATTTAGTCACTTTAACCTTCTAAACCTCTCCACATATTACAGTCAATATCGTGCATTTGTTATGGTGGAGCTCCTTCAGAAGTCTTTACTTTTGCTCACATAATCAAGGAAAGTACACTCATCTGCTTGGAAAATGACAGCACTGGGACATGGCTACATTGAGCTTTGCATTAAATTGCAGCATTATTGTGAAGTATCAGAGGCTGGCTTGACACTAGTCTCACTCCCAAATTGCCTAGCCACCACACACTTCAAACACAGATGGGTTTCATGGCAATGGGGAGTAAAGAGGAAACAGGAAAACAGAATTTGCTTTGGAGCACGACCTACCCGAGGAACTGAGCTCCGGCAGGGCCCACCTCCACCAAACGGCTTGCCAGTCCCTCTCCCTCCACCATGGGCGGTGGTGAGGCAAGCTTGTGCCGCTTGACCAGGCGACAGGTGATGCGAGTCGGGGCTGTGCACTTGCGTGGAGGGATGATGATTCGCATACCATTGTGGCGGCTGCCTCGCATGGAGCCGCCACGAGCATCCACCATGAAGCTCACCAGGAACCTGTAGAGAGCAACATGGAACAGTGATGAAAAAAGGAACAGACAAAGACGCTTTGCCCTTCAGTGATCACCAGTGAGGACTGTTTCCATGCTGTGATAAAGAACTCACACACAACAAACACCAGAAGAGGCAAACGAGAAGAGAGGCTGGAAAGTGGGACGATGAGATCTCAGCCTTGGCAGTTCACTCATGAAGGCATTTTGAATGCTTTGTCATGTGACAGCATTAGTTATTATGTCTGAGAGTTAATGATCTCCAGATATGATTTTATTGTTGATAACAATCAACAAGCATGGTTTGAAAGTTTTGTGCAAACTGCCAAGGAAGGTCACTCCACAAGCAAACGCGATCAATGGTGTCACTGGAAAAATGTTGTGTTACTAGAAAGAAGAGATTGTTTCAAACAAATTTTTCATGCTTTATCCAAACCAGGTAAGACAGCAGATAAAAGTTGACCAACAGTACTGGCGGTATGGCTTTATTTTACCAATAATGACTAAGACACCAACATTATTTTTACCACATGTATGTCAGCATTGTAACATCTCTGTCCATAATGGGTTCTTTAAGCTTGGCAATTGTTGAATAATTGTGAAATCTTCACAAATTTATATCTAACATATCTAAATTACTTAACCAGTGCTCTGAGTTTGTTAAGACTGTAAGTTTAAGCCTATGTTACACATACTAATAGAGATATCCAACAATAAAACATTCTTACCAACTATCACCCATGTATTAAACATACAATCATATTACGCATTAGTGCAGTTTGTGAATCTGCACTAATACAACTTGCTCATATATTTGTTTATATATATTATTTTTGTACTTGCCCACCAGCGCCCACAAATTTCTTACACTGCCCAGAGCCTTTATATTTATTTGCTGCACAATTTATCCACTTAAATATTATATGCTGTACATATATCAAAGGTCTTCTGATAAATATGGTCTACTACTGATACAGGGCCTCCCTCAAACAAAGTCAAAAGCACTGAGTTGTCCAGAATGTCTTTATATGTTGTAGCATTAAAATCTCTCTTCATTGGAACTGAGGATGAAAATGCCCTATGCACAGTCCATTAAAAGATGGTTTGCCAAAGATGCTGTAAAACTTGAGCAGCCTGCAGAGAGCCCTGACCTCAACTTTGGGGTGAACCTTTGGTTTACAGTTAATATAAGCAGAACACTGCTGTATAAACCTGTTGTATAAACCCCCAACATTTTATAAATAAACTTTTTATTAAAAAATTTTATTTAAAGAAGAGCTCAATTAAAAACGAGCAGGCAGAAGAGAAGAAAGAAGGTGTAATCATAGAACACAACCATCATCACCTGGAGTCAGATCGAGGAAGTGGAGTAGAAACACTGCAATGAAAAATAAAATGGAACAGCGAAGGAAAGATAAAAGTCAGCAAGTTGGATTAACAACACCAGAGCATTGCAGGAATATAGCAGAGACATAAAGAGAGGTGATAGCTGCATAAAAAACAGCAGAAAGACAAGGGAGGAGAAAGAATGCATATTATATGCATCTTATCCATTGTTGGTTGGCTGAGGATCCATTATTAAAACAAAAAAAGAAGAACTGAGAGATGTTGGGTCCCAAAAGAATTTGGGGTATATGTCATTTTAGGCACACGTGTACACCTTACCCTGAGTGGACTGGGCTGGAGACCAAGTTGACATTGTCCAGGGCGTCTCCTGTCCAACTGTATCGCCTAAGAGAGTCAGTGTCGTACTCTTTAGCTACAGCCAGATGCTAAATGTGAGAAAACACACACACACACACACACACACACACACACACACACACACACACAGTCATTACTGTGTTTTGGCGGTAAACCACAACAACCTCAATTTCAATGCATGCCAATAAAACAGCACTAAGTGTGAAGTGTTGTGTAGCTGAGAAGTGTAGCCTTTGTCACAATTAGCATCTCAGCCACACACGTATCATCGCACTGAGTGACCGATGGCAGAAAGCATCCAAAGAATATATACATGCATGTTCAAAATAGGTCGTAGGGGCAGTGGAGAGTAGGAACTGAAACTTCAAATGCAAATAATACTCTAAAGCAGTCAAAACTGGGCTACAAATTATAGAGCAACAAATAAAGAAGTGCTTCTCGGATAGCATAGGGAATACAAGCACCATGTAGATTAACAGCCGCTATGCAAATGCAGTATTTTTTGTATCAATATATTGCCTGCATTTGAGCTGAAGATCAGCAAAATCACATTACATCTTTCATTGAATTGAATACCTTATTATGTGGCTCAACAACGCAGTGCATCGCTTTACAGACAGCCTGAAGCATTTAAAGAAGAAGAGAATTTTTTAAACACACTGTAATCACCACTGATAATGAACTAACCACATAGTTCCACATAGTTCCTCTTAAAAAAGTTAAGCCTGTGGGATGTGTGCAGTGTTGAATAGCGTTTTATAGGGAGGAGTTAATATCAGAATTACACCCAAAGGCATAATGGTACTCAGATCTCAAACAACCATAGACATAAGTACTAACAACACAGTTACAAAAATAAATCTGATCTTTTTAATTGTCTGGCAAATTGATTGCAATAATTCACATATGATATTTATGTTTTTGGGCAGTAAATGCACTCGAAAAAAACCCAGAATGCCAAAATTCAACATACCGATACACCACTATTAATCGATATATTCAAGAAAGAGACTTACAGTATCTCACAAAAGTGGGGACACCACTCACATTTCAACAATCATTTGAGTATATCTTCTCGAGGGACAATACGATAGAAATTAAACTTGGATATATTTTAGAGTAGTCAATGTGCAACTTGTATAGATTTATACAGTATAGATTTACTGTCCACTGAAAATAGCTGGCAACAAAAGTGAGTACACCCTGACAGCTGTATGTCATGCAACCATACAAAGCTACATGTCTTATTCTTCATGTTTATGTTTTTGTCTGATTGACAGGACCATACATATTTGTGTATCTTGTATTAGAGCAGTTAAAACTTGGGGCTTTGTGTACAATTCTCTCATACTGACCACTGGATGTTCAACATGGTACCTCATGGCAAAAGACTCTCTGAGGATTTGAGAATTAGAATTGTGGATCTCCACAAAGATGCCTCGGCTCTAATAAGATCGGTAACATCCTGAAACTGAGTACAGTGGCCGTGGTCATACAGAGGTTTTCCAAGACCAAAAGAAGTCGAGGCCTTGTGCTGTGTGTCAGGTGCAGAAGCTGCTTTAAAAAAGCAGACGCATGAGTGCTGCAGCATTGCTTTAGAGGTTGCAGAAGTGGAAGGTCCGGTTGTCAGTGCTCAGACCGTACGCCACACACTGCAAATTGTTGGTTTGCATGCCCATTGTCCCAGAAGGAAGCCTCTTCTAAAGCTGGTTCACAAGAAAGCCTGCAAACAGTTTGCTAAAGACAACCTGTCCAAGAGCATGAATCACTGGAATTATGTCCTGTGGTCTGATGAGACTAAGATAAAACTGTTTGGCTCAGATGGTGACCAGCATGTGTGGCGACACCCTACATTAGTACAATAAAACCTGACTTTACTAAAGTCCTTGTGGCTAAATAAGCCAAATCTCCACAATCACTCTCTAAAATCTAGTAGATCTCTCTAGTAGTTTGGAGGTTATTATAACAGGAAATGGGGACTGAGATGTTTGAAAAGCACATCTGTATATACTATTACATGTCCACAAACTTTTGTCCACATAGTATATTCAACTGAAAACAATTTGCATTAATTACTGCGATTAGATGTTTATTTCAAAGCTTGCCATCTTCTCATTTAGTTTCATTTTTAAAAATAATATTCCATTTGACAAAAACCACCACCAACTCTTTCTTCACTCCACATATTAAATGTTTTTTTTTTCTGAGGGCTTAAAGCAGAGAGGGTGTAGTAAAGACAATGCTGTAGATACAAGTGGTGAACTGTGGCACAATAGTTACTCAAGAGAAGGTTATGGTTAGCCCTAGCACTGCCAAATCACCACTTATGAGTCCCTGACCTTAATCCTCTTTTCTCCAGTTGTGCTGCATCATCACTGACCCTGAACTCCAACCGCAGTTTCCTAACAAACTGTGATATTCGAAGAAAGAATTTCACTATGCTGAAGTGTATATGTGACAATAAAAGCCTCCTTTAAAAAACAGTTAATTTTTCAAATGCATCTTTTAAAGACAAACCTAGTAACCTGAGGTCCTGAAATACAATGCAGGCCATATTAATATTTAAATGTGTTTGTCAGAAAACATTTGAATACAGCCCTAAGAAAGAAGAGCGAGAGAAACTAGAATTTTCAGTGGTTTAGAGGCGTCCTTTGTTGAAGAGCTTGTGCAAATAATAAGGGAATGTTCTGAATAATTTAAATAAAGCCCCTATTGTATTCCCCAATTATATATGAATCCAATATTATTTGTCTGACATTCTTCAGGTACTTCTTTCTAAGCCTAAGAAGCCACAAAATCACATGTATATAAGCAGAATCTAAGAATATCAGTAAATACCCCACAGTAATATGGATTTAATAATTATATATATACGCACATACACACAATTTATACTACTGTATTGAATTAGGCTCTATCACATTGTATCCTATGCTTCTTGTTGTTCTTTTATTTAATCAGGGTTTACCCTGATGGAGGCTTGTAGACATTTTGTAAGTACATAAACCACACCAGACAGCATATTTTAGATATTTCTAAATAAAAGATATTGCTTTGTAATAAATATAGCTTTCTGAACTATTTTATAATTATGTTTTTTCTGCACAAAGACATTTTCAACCTTTAGTGGAGCTTGTGGACAAGCAAATATAGCCCTAAAGAAATTTGCTGCCTGGAGAGGTTTAAAGGGTCCATCTAAACACATGCTATTGTTCCAAATAAGAATACGTTGAGGTGTGCTACTGCTTTTAGTACATAATAGGCAGTGCAAAGACTATAGGTGACTATTATGTAAAGTAAATCAACAGTGGGTCTAAAGAGTGGTCCAATAAAAGAGTGTTTAGTCCAGAGATCGCAAGCTTATATCCTGATACAAAAGAGTAAATAATTTGCAAAGTTTTCTGAGTGTCGCTGTTGATCACTAAACAGTCATGGGGGTCTGTTAGCTTGTGTATGCAGTAGTGGGTGGATAGCGCTTTTGTACGAATGCGTTACTTCAGCTCAATACTTTAATAATAACTGGCAGATCAAAAAGCTATTGCTTTGTAGGCCTCTTGTGTCTCAGAGGAAGCATGTGATAGCCTTCAGCCTCCTGGTTTAGTAGCTATGATAAAGGAAACTTAACCTGTGGCCTGGAATTGGCGAAGACTAAAATTAGGTAAAATATCAGGAGGTTAAAAATGTTTGTGAGGTTTGAAGCCTTGTTACATACATTTTGGAATTTTCTTATACCACAGAAATACATCAGCTAACAACTCAGCATGTGCCATTTTTTTTTTTTTAGCTGTTTTTAGTTTTTAGTAATTTGAAGACAAAAACTTGCAGCATGTAAGGTGTGACTGAAAATCCTGAAAGAGTTCCCATTCTGAAATAGTTCCCATGGTAGACTATAGCATTACCTCCGATTATTACAAAGTCTCCTTACAGAATTATCACAATATCAATGACTGATTTTTCTATTTAAGTAGATGTAACGTGTATCGCATAGAAAATAATTTTTCATATTGAAACGATGCAGCTGGGGCTGTTGTCTGTGTTGCTTTAACTGATAATTAATCGAAAACTTTAATTTGATTTAATTTGTCAATTCAACATCTGACGTTATCTAATATACATTTTTTTTCTTTACTACATAGTCATTTAACACTTTTGGTTGAACATTATGAAAAAAAATAGGCCTGTTTAAGGTTACACTCTGAAACAAATCCTGCTACTCAAAAGTGTTAAGTCAGCTCCTGGCAGGAAAAAATAAATACAAACGAGAGAATAAGAACAGGATGGAGAGGATAGGAGGCGTACCGTGTCTTTGCTAGGTGCCAGGATCTCCTCGATCATCATGCTGTCCCTGGTGAAAGAGCTCCGGTTCAGTGTGTTGGACCTATCCGAACTGAAGGAGCGCAGGCTGTTGGCATTCGCAGTATAATCACACACAGTGCACGTGGGGGAGGGAGCGGGGCATGACAATGAGATGAGCACAAAACACACAGGCACACACAAACACACACACACACACACACACACACAAACAGAAAAATAAAAATAAAACACACACCTGTTACTACATGCAGCTTCCAGGGAAACTGGCGCACAAATTCAAAAGAAAAACGACAGCACAAGTGTCAAACGATGAAGAGCTCGTGTTGTGAAAATAAAGATGTATAACCATGAGTAGCGTGTGGTATTCGAATAATAATTGTATAAACCTGGAAATGGCTGACAGAGCTATGTAGAGCTATGATATAAGCTATTTGTATGAGCTTTTTCTCCCAGACATGTGGTGATAAAAACAGTGATAACGATCTGCGGATACTCTTACGGTATCCCGACATTGAAATAGATCGCCATCTCAAGCTGCAAAGAAGGCGACGCCTTTCTTAAAAATAATCTAAGCTGAGCTACTATGTTCCTGCAAGACTGAACTCTATACTTCCAGCACATGTGTGGTAAGTACTAGTGCTCTTTCCCATGGTCAGTTCTAAGCTGTGCTGGCTGCTAATGCAATACCTGCCCATAAATTGTTCAGGGGCAGGTGAATTTACTGCCAATAAAATATCAGGCATGAAAAAGTGATTAGAAGAGGAAGTTAGTATCTGTGAACTCCATGGAACCCTGGAAGCCACATGAGGGGAAAAAATAGAACCACATCAAAAACCCGAAAAAAAAAAGAAGCCTCAAACCAGTTAAAGAGCTCGGAACAGGCAGAGTTCTTTCGAATTACATCAGGCCAAATGTAAGCTGAACTCTGAAATCTGAACTTTGGTCGACAGACACAAAGTTCGACAAGTTCCCAAGGGTCAAAAAAAAAAAAAAAGTAAAAAAGCTGGATTTGTCAGCAGTTTTTTTTGTGCATGTTTTTCTAATCTTCAACAGCAAAACAGATGAAGGACATTACAAGACGGGTGTTTCCATGATGTAATGACTCATGGAAGCAGGGGAGGGTGGTGAAGGGTTGATTTGGGGGGGGGGTGTTTGAGGAGGGGTACATCAAAATCCACAGCCATGCCCTCTTACCTGACTCTAGGACTATGTGAAGAAATCAGTATGGTGGAGGAAGGAGAGAGGAGGGACAGAGGAGATAGATCGAAAGCAATGAATCAGAGAGCGAGCAAAATGCAGTGGTTGAATGACAGCAGCTTGTAATGTTCTGCAGTTGCATTTGCAACACGCTCTTCAACCCTGCCGAGCTCCTCGGCTACATGTGCTTTCGTTCAGCGTGTAATATCCCTCGAAACATAAAAACATGACGTACATGTTACAATGTTATATGTTACAGTGTTTTCAGAACGAGTGTGTTTCTGTAAACAAATCTGGCTCTCCTAGGGGCAGCAGGGTGGGGGGTGTTCTGTTCAAACAGAGAGGAGATCTGCAGTGCTGTCTAAGAACATGCAAAGCAAGCAGATAGTTGGCAGATGTTGCTTAAAAAAAGGAGGATTGAAATTTAACAGAGCTCCTCAGTGTCAAACAGGAAGGACTGAATTAAAACCGAACCCACAATTAGACTTAAACATTTAGAGCCGACTCTTCACCAGATTAGCAGTATGATATCATCAAAGCATCACAGGAAATGCTTGGGCCGATACGGAGCACGGTCCTAACTCCCTTTCATCCTGTGTAATGTTTGTGTATCACACATACAGTTTGATTTACTGGCCAGTGTAAAACTTTTTAACATCCGAGCTCCATGTGGGTTAAACATTAGCCTTGTGGGTCTAGTGGGTTAGTGTGTAGTATGTGGGGCAACGGGGGGGGCATTTAGTACTGTAAACATTGACCAGGCTTCTAATAAAGTTAGCAATCCGAAGGAAACAAAATAAAAAAATAGAGATAACAGAACAGATAGTCATTCAGCTCAAGGTCTGTGTGAGCCATACAAAACAATTCCCTGCTGTTTCCTTCCATGCCAAAAACATGATCGCATCCATCCTGAAAAAAGCCGGCGACTTGGAAATGATTCCAGATAATATTTTACAACCCTTTGACTGACATTATTGAATATGTGAACAGACCGTAAACTACAGCATTAATGCATTCAGGTAACATTATTAATAAAACTAATATTGATGTAAATGTTTGGTTAAAAATGTGAAGTTACACCTAGAGAGCACCAGAACTATTAAAATTTGTGCATGAATAAAGTGTATTTAGAGATATCAGTCAATGTTAACTTCCTGTTACTTTGTTCATCGTATTTATTGCTGTATCAATGCTGAAGTTTATATCAGACTTTCAAGATCTTGTTATGTAACACTTCTTCAAACATTATTTACAGTGCATCATATTTAAACCTTATTTAGGTAGAATGCCTGTTTATATATATATATATATATATATATATATATATATATATATATATATATATATATACAGTATATATGTATGTATGTAAAAAATCAGGGTTACCTTCCAGATCGGGCACCAATGCTAAAACCCACATATCCTTCCTGAGGCAAAGAGTCGTCCCCCAGCTCTCGCAGGTCCTGGGGGCCCAGGTACTTATCCGTGTCCCCCATCATCACGTCCTCACCTAAAACGCAGACAGACTAGGCATAAAACTCTCTTGTATACTCTTGGTACATACATCTCAGCTCTGTAAAATCGACAGTCGTGCTCATTTCACGATGCATAGAAAAGTTGATTTATTTGTCAGTCACTAGCAACACATGAAAAAAAAAGGGGACAGAAAATGTTTTCTTCAAGCATTCAAAAGACGGTAATGATCCAGGCAGCAATTTGTGAGTTTGATTGAGAAAAGAGAAAACTCTGGCAGATACAGTACACGCACTAGAACAGTATAGAATCTAGGAGTGTAAAAAGAAAAGATTTCCAGCAAGTGCACACTAGAGAGAAAGAAACTGGGGTGTGTGTAGGAGGGGGAGACAGCATTCCAGCAGTGACAAAGCGGATCCTGCTCCCCCGCTGCTCATCGCCACAGCAACCCCTCCCCATGAAACCTCTTCTTCTGTACTATTACAGACGCACACACTCTCACACACACATGCATATCCCCCCATACAATGTTTACTTATCATAAAAGAATTTCCCTTCATACACCCACACCCTGTCATGGAAAAACAAAAAACAAAACAAAAAGAAAAACAAAACCACGTACCATTGACTAGCCCTCCACACTGCCTGGCTTTCAACCACAAGCTTAACAGTCAGCAAAACCTTTCTGAGCAGTTCTCTCAGAGCACACACACCACACTCACACGCTCACACACACATACACAGATCAGCTTTCTCTCGCCTGAGCTGCCATGCGTGTGCTGCAGTGCTAATTCTATCGTACACGACCAGCCCAGGACGCAGTAAACAAACCCAGGCAAGCAGCTGCAGCAGCACTCAGACTAACTCTTCCACAGCTGAGTGGTCATGACCCTCCTTTAGCGTCACTCCATAGTTTCAAAGGCCATTTCATTCCCTGTTCGCTGCATAAGTCCACTTCAAATCTCAAATCAGATCAAATCCAGAGGAACGCACATACTGATGCAGCTGCATATCCCGGGCCCCTTCCCCCTGCCTGCATGGCCAAAAAACGACAGTCCTTCCCATTGCTCTGCACAGACACATACTCTTGTACACACACCCTCTTGGCATACACACCCCTCGGCTGCTGACGAGAATTTGAACTGCGCGGGAGCACAGCAATTTCGAAGGTCACGGCAGGGGTTGTATAGAACTCGACTCAATACGCTATGATTGGATACTCGAAGCACCATAGCCCCTTTACTATAGCACAATAGAGAGTGAGTGTGTGTGTGTGTGGAAGGGGTTCTGGGGAACTAGGTGTGCACAGTAATCCGACTCTAAGGAACGGAAAAAGGAACAAAAGAGCTGCTTTAGAGGCAGAAGAACAACCAGTCTGGTGGGAGGGATGGATGGACCGGCAGCCACCTGCCCCTTACCCCTTTATTAAACAGGAAAGACCATGTGAGCTTCCAGGGTTCAAATACCATCTAAATTTAAACACATACCAGTCCAGAAAATCCAATTCACATTAAGCATTTATGACTTGCCAGGACCAGAAGGAATCCTAAGCTTAGAAAGGGGGTTTGGTTTGTCTGTAAATATTTTGAATGTGCCTCTGAAAGCAAAAATGTTTCTTGCCCCTCATTCACTTATTTATGACATATTTTAATTTCATAGTCTGTCACCGGCATACCTAATAAGAACTCCAGACAGACAGGGGTTAAACCTGGAGCTGTAAGACCACAAACCTATTAACCTGACCATAAGATTAGTATGTGATTTTTAAACATCCCATTCTAAATTTACAGTAACTCACAAAAGTGATTACACCCCTCACATTTCAATCATACAGAGGTTTTCCAAGACGGGTTCCTCTCGGAACAGACCTCGCAAGGGTCCATCAAAGAAGTCGAGGCCTCGTGCTGTGCGTCAGGTGCAGAAGCTGCTTCAAAAACAGACGCATGAGTGCTGCTGCATTGCTTTAGAGGTTGCAGAAGCGGAAGGTCCGCTTGTCAGTGCTCAGACCGTACACCACACACTGCAACAAGTCTGTTTGCTGGCCGTTGTCCCAGAAGGAAGCCTCTTCTGAAGCTGGCTCACAAGAAAGCCTGCAAACAGTTTGCTGAAGACAACCTGTCTATGAGTATGAATTACAGGAACCACATCCTGTGGTCTGATGAGACTAAGATAAACTTTGGATAGTCTCCAGCATGTGTGGCAATGCCTGGTGTGGAGTACCAAGAAAATTGTGTCTTGCCTACAGTCAAGCATGGTGGTGGTACCATCATGGTCTAGGGTTGCATGAGTGCTGCTGGTACTTGAGAGCTGCGGTTCATTGAGAGAAACATGGATTCCAAAATGTACTGTGACATTGTGAAGCAGAACATGACTCCCTTCCTTAAGAAACTGGGCCGAATAGCAGTTTTCCAACATAATAATGACCCCAAAAACACCACCAGGATGACAACTTTCTTGCTGAGGAAGCTAAAGATGATGGTGGCCAAGTATGTCTCAAGACCTGAACCCTATTAAGTACCTGTGGGGCATGCTCAAGCAGAAGATTTAGAAGCACCACAGCTCCGTGATGTCGTTATGAAGGAGTGGAGGAGAATCCCAGCAACATGTTTGACATGTTCACTTAGGGTCACCTTTGTTGCCAATTATTTAAACAATTATAGCTGTATGTTCATTTACTTTTAGAGGACAGTAAATCTGTACTGCTATACAGTCCAAGCTGAACACTGACTACTCTAAAATATATCCAAGTTTCATTTATATAGTATTGTTCTTTTTGAACATATACAGTAATTCAATGGATGCTGAAATGTAAGATCTGTACTCACTTTTGTGAGATGCTGTAGTCCCCATTTGGTGTTATACTGGAACCTAAAGTCTACTGGGAAGATGTTTCACTAGATTTTGGAGTGTGCTTGTTGAGATTTGTGCTCATTCGTCCACAAGGGTCTTAGTAAAGCAGTCGGTATTAGGGTGAGGAGCTCTGGAGTGCAGTCAGCATTCCAATTCATCCCAAAGATGTTCAGTAAGAGTCTAGGTCTAAGCTCTATTGGAGGCCACTCAAGATTTTTCACTCCAGCCCATCCAAAGCATATCTTTATTGGAGCTGGTTTTGTGCACAGGTGCACTGTCATGCTCGAATTGGTTTGAGTTTCCTAGTTCAAGTAAATGGAAAATGTTATGCTACGCATCCAAAAACATCCAATTTTGTAGTAACAATTAAAGGTAGAACCACATATATCTGAAAATGTCAGGTTTCTCAATAGTTTTGTCCAATAATTGTATTTGCATGTTCAAAATCACCAATTAATACATCTATAGGTTTGCAAGGATTTACAGATCATCGTCAGAAGCCAATATGAGACAGCTGCTGGATAATGTAGTTGTCAGTCTGCCAGTTAGTTTTATATTCGTAGCCTTACACTGGCACTCCTTCAGCTGGAGAGCAATCCATACAGAGAGAAAAGCAGAAGAAGAGAAGGTATGGCCCTATACAAGGCACCCAGCCTGTTGCATTCATCCACTAGGTAAACTATGTCCACGTGTAAAATGCTGTTCATTGTCACATGATTAAAAATGTGCATGTAAATCTAACCTTACACCAGGTGTGCACATTTAGAAAATGTGTAAAAGTGTGTTGACTAATGGATCCAAACACTCCAGCCACAATAACAGGGTGTATTCAAAGGGCACTGGCTATATGTGTAAATGAGAAGCTATCAGAGTTATGTCAGTGGAATCATGAGGGCAGGCACAAGTGTCAGCTAACAGTAACTGGACCCAGAGCAGTCTTAAGACACCCACACACAGTTTACTGACTAGGACTGCACTCAATAGACAAAAGTTTTTGGACACCCGTCTATAAGATCGGTGTGTACACAAGGGTGTTAGTACAGTCAGGTATTGAGGTAGGTGAGGTAAGGAGGCCTGGAGTGCAGTCAGCATTCACATTCATCTCAAAGGTGTTCAAAACGGTTGAGGTCAGATCTCTATAGAAGGCCACTCAAGATATTCTATACCAACCCATGTACCATATCTTCATGAATTTCCCTTTATACACAAGGGCATTGTCATACTGGAAGAGGTTTGGGTCTCCTAGTTTAGGGGAATGTTATTGCTACCACATCCAAAGGAATTTATAAAATTGTGTGCCTCCAACTTTGACAGATAAAACAATCAAGAGTTTGAGTAAATGTTCAGTTCAAACATCAAATGTGATCTTTGTGATTTTAACTATTGTAGGTTTTGGGTACCATATGATTTATATATTGATTTATACTGATACTGAATTATATATTCCATAAACTGCCATTCTCTTAGATTTTCACATACAACAGTCTCTAGAGTTGCAACAGACTGGTGTGAATAACCAAAAACAACAAAAACAAATTCAGTGTGTCACAGTTTTATGGGTGGAAATACTTTTGAGACATCACAGGAAAATGGACAGATTCAACCGTGTAAGTGTTCCAGAAAGCACATCACAACATAAGGTTTGTGAGCTATAAAACAGAAGACTTCATCAGGTTCTGTTCCTTTTAGTCAAGAACAGGAACATGATCCACATGGGCACAAACTCAGTAAAAAAAACCAGCTTACTTTTCAGGTGTTTTTCAGCAGTTTCTAAAATTCTTCTTTATTTTGATGTTTGATCTTGACCTGTATATACATGATTCAATGTACTGTACTGCTCACACATGACTGGCTGATTAAATAGCTATTCTATTTATATATACTGTATATATATTTTTTAACAATGATACGTAGCTGCAGTGTCCAAGTAATATACATATTAGCCAGCTCAGATATGAACTCTGCATGACCCTGCATCTGATGTGTAAATACCATTATTTATTAAAACAGAACACTTGGGAAACCTTATACGATTCACAAATAGCAAAGGAAGTGAGAGTGTCCAGTTCGACTGGTATTAAGAAGCAACGTTTGCGTGAACACAAGCCTATGATATTAAGCACAAGTGCATCCAGCACTTAAATAAATGAAAAATGCAAAAAGAAATGCTGTTAGTTTAGAGTAAAGAGTGAAAAAAAGACTTGGAAGAGCTAGTGGAAAGCAATAGAAAAAAAGAAAAAGGAACAAAATAATACCTTCTTCAACATCTGAAATATAGTCCTCACTGAGAATTTCAGGGACATTGGCTCTACGAACTGCATGATTGAAGCATGAGATATTAGGATGAATATTCATGTGTGTGGATTAACAAAAGTTAGTATAAATTAAAGTGGTATAATAATAATGGAGATAAAGAAATGAGTTATTATTGGACAGAATGAATAGCAGATTTACCTTCATCATCAGACATGTCCAGAACCTCGTTCATTGTTTCTGGAACGTTTATCTTGTGCTTTTCAGTCACAGTCTGCAAAAAAACAAAAAACAAAACAGTGTTAAAAAGTGGCCTTGTTTTAGTTCTTGTTTTAGTTGTAAGATTCTGAATTAAAAAATGCTTTACATGATTATGTATATATTCAAGCTACATTCATCTGTACATGTGCTTTGAATAAGTGCTGTGTGTGCATAGAAATCATTAATCTACACTTAACTAATCATTTTATATTTAGTCATGTGTGTATGGCATGGAGTCTCACCATTGTGGTCAGGGTCTCCTCTGTCACGACCTTGAGGGTGTCCACTACTGAGATGTAACCCAGTCTCCTGGCGATAGACAGAGCTGTGTTTCCATTCTGTAAACAAATAAAAAAACATCATATCAGATCATATTAATCATACTGTATCATTTATCATACTGTCTATAAGGATACTTGATTACACTAAGATCACACCCCCATTCAAACACTCAAAGTCAGCAAGCTGTACACACACACACACACACACACACACACACACACACATTTATATTTCGATTTAATTTATGCCGCTTTTTCTATTTGCTTTTGGTTTTATTTCCTTTTGTTTTAATCGTTCCTAAAGTTTTCACTTTTTGTCTTTTGAAGGAAAAAAAAACGCTATGTTTAGTTTGTTATTTAGTTTGAGAATCATTTTGTTGCTGATATAATACATGCTAAAAACCTTGATGCTTTGAATTAATGTGTATTTGAAAAGGTAAATGTTCAAAAAGACAAGATTTGCTAAAAATGTTACAAAGAACAAGCTATAAAAATCACTGAATGTTAAATTTAACATTTATTAAAGCTCAAAAACACAAAAAACACAGTATTAAGCATAGGTAGATTACCACCTGTAATGCAAATGCACTGTAAGCATGATAGCAGGGGTTTTTAGTATAAAACAGCCAAAACAAAGCCGGATTGGCAGGGAAAACTCAAAAATGTGAAAAAAGGCTATGGTTCATCCACTTCTGCATTGTACCTAGATCAACAGCACTCGATTTTTTTAAAATCCTGTGTAATTCTATTTATTTTTTGTTTGTATTGCTGGTAAACATTATAGCTGCAGCTTGGTTTTCATTTATTTAATTTTTAGTTGGATAAAAATATTGCGACACCTGACCCCAATTGTTACCACAAAGTTTTGCATAGGGGTATTGCATTTGCCTGCGGTAGCATTAAATTCCCGCTTTTAGAGAACTCAAACCTGTTCCAGCATGACAATGTCCCTGTGTACAAAGCATGAAGATATGCCTTACATAGGTTGGAGTGTAAGATCTTAAGTGGCCTGCTATTAAGCTCTGACCTCAACCCTATTGAATAACTTTGGGATGAATTGGAATGCTGACTGCACCCTCACCCTAAATTTCTACCTGCCTTTACTAAAGCCCTTGTGTCTAAATTAGCACAAATCTCCACAAGCTCTCTTTAAATCAACTGGAACATCTTACCAGAACAGTGGAGGTATACACATACAAACCTTCTGATCTCCAAACTTTTGTTTATATAGTGTAGTCATGCCCATATGTTGATCACCTGATTTTTTAACTTGCTTGTTTTTTAACTTGATTTTGATCAATATTATATAATATATAATCACTGGGATATGCGAAGAAAGAATCTCACTGTTAAGTACATGTGACAAGTATAAAGCCCAATAATAAATGTAACTGAATTGCACAATTGAGTCGTTATGTATCATTTAAGGAGGAGTCTCCAGTGTCAGTGGTTTGTAATGGACTGGAAGTTTTCTTGCTATGGGAAAGTCTGTTAAATTTTAAGTAAATATTATGACAGGATGAGTTTTTTCGAAGGTCCTTGTTTAATGGACATTTCACTGCAGTACATTAATAGTTATGGTGAAAGAGGCCTAGGGGCATGCTTACATAGGCAATTTTCTTGTCATTCATGCAGTAATAAATGACAATTAATAAACAATATGAAAATATTGCCTCAAAAATGTGTAAATTATATTATAAATTATAATTCATAATTGTAATTATAAATCTTTAAAGGCTATCATATATAGGAAGTGCTTGTTGAAAATGTATTGTTCAGATAGAATTCCTTTCTAGTCCTGTTTTACTCCATTTCCATTCTTTCACCATTACGGCCAGCACATGAATGCAGCGTTTAGCTGCAGATAAATATCCACTTACCACTGTGAGCTCGTTGGGCGAGGCTCCGTGCTGAAGGAGGAGGTTAATGACATGTGTGTGGCCTTGCTGTGCTGCCTGGTGCAGAGGAGTGTAGCCGTTCTGCACAAACACAGACAGAAATTACATTTTTTTTTTTCATCTCTGATGATATAGATTACAGTAAGTATAAATATCACAGCGTTAACCTGTCGTAATGTGTAATTACCTTTGTTTTAGCGTTAACCTTAGCCTGGTTTTTCAGGAGAAAGTGCACCATCTTTATGTTGCCATAGTGACAGGCGACGTGCAGTGGAGTGTATCCCATCTGCAGATGAGAGCAAGGGCGGGCATGAGGGAGAGAGAGAGAGAGAGAGAGAGAGAGAGAGAGAAACCAAGAGAATGAAAGATTACACCATTTGCTTAGTGATCCAGTTATTTCTGGATGCACTTGTATAAATCTTTCATACCTCTGCCCCTGTTCTACATTACACCACTGCTTTTCATGTTTCATTCAACTTGAATGTCTCTAAATGCTGATCGTTATGTTTTAGATATCAGGTCCTAGACCGGTGTTAGCCGGTTAATTCTGTATATTTGGCTTCTAAATACATTTATTTGATATATTTCTTTGTATTTCATTGATTGTTATGAACAAATGGTTTAACTCCTACAACCTGTACGCTGAGGGAAAGGGGGCAGCATAGGACCACTGACTTACTCACATAGCGAATTGTATCCAAAGCAGATAGTAAGCAGATAGTGTGTGTTTCAATTGCCTTCATTACTATTACACCAACTGATGTATTTTACGATATGTGGAAAAAACCTGTAGAAGAACCAGACTTAAAAAGGAATCAATTCAATCAACTAAGGAGACGTGAATGCAAAACTGTTCATGACAATTGTAGCACAATCCATGGTAGAAGGTGTGATGGTATAAATTGCAAACCAGATGAATCTTGATGGTGTCTAAGTGCCACCATACATGGTGTTTTTTTTGTTTTTTTGTGTGGAGCTGTTCACAGCAGCAGCGAATAGTTTCCAATTGTATTCCATCCAGAGAGAGTGTAAGAATGGTGCAGTGAGTAATACTGCCACCTTACAGCTTCAGGGTTTCTAGTTCCATCCTAATCTCAGATTACTGCCTGTACATGTTCTCCTGTGTCTCAGTGGGTTTTTTCTGGGTTCTCCGGTTTCCTCCCACCTCACAAAAAAAAACATGCAAATGAGTGCTCAGTGTTCTCTGGATTTGGCAAGCACCACAGCCTTGTTTGGGATGAAATCTTTACTTTGAAATGAATAAGTGAAGAAGAATATTATGGTTACGCATCTCATTAATGGGTTTTGTCCTGAATTGAGGTTAAATCGACATAAATAAAAAGCAAAACTAATACACAATCCCTGTTTACATAAATTAATCTGATGGAAGATTTGCACAAATGTATCTGAAGTGCAAGGTTTTAGACCGTAATATAGATTTGTATAGAAGGTAAAATAGGTGTACCTAATAAATTGTAGATTTAGTCTTAAGACTAAATTTAGTCTGAGGAGTGTGTTTTCCCACGCCGTGTGTTTTTGAGGCAGAAACTACGTATTACTTTGTGTACACGGATGAGCGAGCTCACTAGCAAGCTTTCCATCTCAGTGGACCCTCAGTTGGTTGATATGTTGTGTGAAAGAGATACTGAAGAAAAGGGCATGATTATGATCACGATCAACTGCAGCTGGGAATTTAACCCCGGTAAATAGTGTACACACTTTTATATATTCCATCGCTCCTGGACTACTCTAATCTCGCTCTACACCTTCTCTTCTCTACATCTCCAGTGGTGTGTGAGAGAGGTTTCCTTTTCTTCTTTATTCTGGTTGTGCTTTTGCTGTGTCAAGTGTTCTGAGTCAGTGTGTACACCATGCTGTGCTGAGTATTGATCAGCGTACGGGCTGCCAGACTCGCTTCCTCCCTCACTACAGCTGCACTCAATGACCTCCAGCCACTCCTGGATAATACGCCCTGCAGTAGGGCGTGATGCCACCGGCCAGACTGTGTGTGTGTGTGTGTGTGTGTGCGTGTGTGTGTGTGTGTGTGTGATTTGCTGTGTCTTTCTATGACAGTGGAAAAAAGTGTTGCAGTGTACCTTTGTTTCGGGATCCACAGTGGAACCCTGGTTGACCAACACTTCAGCTACGTTCACTTTGTCCTCCTGGGCCACCAGGTGCAGAGGAGTCAACCCACTCTATAACACACACACACACACACACACACACACACACACACACACACACACACACATGCAGATGAGTATTTAATAATAATAATAATAATAATAATATAAAAAGAAGAAGGCAAAGAACAATAGAAATAAGACAAAAAAGCAGGAAAAATCACAGATCAAAAAGAAGAGGAAGAAGAAGAGAAACAAATACTACAATAGGAAAATGAAAAAAGAGAACAAGATCAAGGGAAAAGAACAAGAAGGCAAGGAAAAACAACAAGAACAAAACAAGAAGAAAAAGCAGAACAAGAACAAAAAGAAACAGAAAAAAAAGAAGAAGAAAACTGAGAAAAAGACATGGAGAAAAAGGAAAAATAAAGTAAAACAAGGAGGAATTAGAAAGAATACAAAGAATGCCAAAAAGTTAGAGAACAAGAAGCGAAAGAAAAGTATAAAGAGCGAGAAGGAAAAGGAAGATGGGAAAGTGGAGAAAAATAAAGAAGAACAAGAAAAGGAAAGATAAAAGCAAAAAAATGTGAATGAAATAGAGAATTGAAACAAATCTCAGAGCTCAGATCGTTGGTGTAAAACAGAGACACTTTATCAGTGTTTTAAGTTTTTTTCTTTATAATTATATATGACATATACCATTATGATCACCTGCCTAATATTGTGTTGGTCCTCCTTTTGCTTCCAAAACTGTCCTGAACCGTCGAGCATTAACATCATTAATTGTGTTAATTGTTGGATCGGACCACATGGGTCAGCCTTCGCTCCCTACATGCATTAATAAGCCTCTGCCGCCTGTGACCCTGTCTCTGTTTCACCACTGTTCCTTCCTTTGAACACTTTTAATAGATACTGCCCACTGCAGATCAGGAACAGCCCACAAGAGCTGCATTTATGGAGATGTTCTGACCCAGTCGTCTAGCCATCACAATTTGGCCCTTGTGAAACTCGCTCAAATCCTTACACTTGCACATTTTTCCTGCTTTCATCAACTTTGACCACACAATGTTCACTTGCTGCCTAATAAATCCCACCCACTAACAGGTGCCATCATGAATAGATAATCAGTGTTATTCACTCACCTGCCATAATGTTATGGTCAGTGTATTACATTGTTACATTAAATCTTGACAGAAAAATAATCATATATTTGTCTCCTTAATAAGCCTGTTGAAATCTTTATGTGTTTTTATAGGCCAGACTCTAAAGAGGATCAAAACGCTAAAAACCATCATAGTTCCTTTATAATTATCACTTCCCATCTGCTGTCCTGCTCTTCTCTAGTCACAGCTGGAATTAAAATCCGAGGCCACATCTGCTTTTTAAGCAGCATGTTTACTTTCTCTCAGCTACATGCTACATGCTACATTTCGTGAAGCATATTCACTTCTTACTTTGCTCTGAATCTAACTGCTTTGAGTTTTGAAGATGTGTACTGTGTACTTGGGTTTCTATACAGTGCATTGATTAGTACAGAAACTGCCAGGCTGTCTGTCTGTCAGTCTGTCTTAATTCATGTCAGTCAATTTTCTCTGTACTTTTAAACTTCAATTATTTTCAGCTTTGCCTAACAGTAAGAAGGTCAAGCTGGTAAATGAGCCACTGAAATGGAGATAGACTTTCACCTTTCTGAAAATAAGGGCACTGACACAAGGATTACTCCTTGATACAAAGCAACCTACACAAAGGTACAAGTACTCCATGTACTCCATTTCTTTTCCAGTATTCCAGTAAAGGCATCATCATAATGTTCCAGACTGGCAGATTCTATCTGGAGAAAAGAATGTGGACACCTGACCATAAGATTTGTATGTGCTTTTTGAACATTCAATTCCACATTTATAGCTCATTTATATAACTCAAAATCTTCCATTAAAACACATTTAACCATATCTTCATATGTAGCTATCATAGTTCACACAAGCATTGCCATACTGGAACAGGTTTGGGTCTCCTAGTTCAAGTGATGGGAAAATGTGATGCTACTGCACCAAGAATAATCTTGTACACTTGTGTACTTTTTTTGTGGTAATAATTTGGAGAAGAACCACATATGGCTGAGGAAATTAGTTGTCCCAGTACCTTTGTCCATATAGTAAACATTCTTCTTCTTTCGGCTTCTCCCATTAGGGGTCGCCACAACAGATTATCCGTCTCCATACCCCCCTGTCCTCTACATCTGCCTCTTTCAACCCAACTACCTGCATGTCTTCCTTCACCACATCCATAAACCTCCTCCTTGGCTTTCCTCTTTTCCTCCTTCATGGTGTCTCCATTCACAGCATTCTCCTACCGATATACCCCATGTCCCTACTCTGCACATGTCCAAACCATCTCAATCTCGCCTCCCTCACCTTGTCTCCAAAACGTCCCTATATGCGCTGTCCCTCTAATAAACTCATTTCTAATTCTGTCCATCCTCGTCACTCCCAACGAAAATCTCAATACAGTAAACATTGATTTAAAAATAGACAAATGGGCTCAGTTAGTATAGACAGTTAATATAGTGAGAAATTACTAATATGATTCTGAGCCATACACATACACACACACACACACACACACACACACACACACACACACACACATATATATATATATATATATATATATATATATATATATATAGGTACTCTACCTTGTTGCCCATATTGATGGTGGCATCACGTGCAAGCAGCAGTGTCACCATGTCCACGTTGCCCTCCTGGGCTGCCAGGTGGAGTGGACTGATGCCCTGTCGGGTGACCGCATTGGTGTCGGCTCCATATTCCAGCAGTGTGGTGGCGATCTCCATCTGATTCTTCTTGGCAGCTATGTGCAGAGGAGTGTAGCCATTCTGAGAGGAGTCAGAGGGGCAGACAGAGCAAATCAGGACACGGTAATAAAAACAGGCCTACAGGAATGTTTGGTTACTTTAAAAACAATGATAAAATGAGGGCTGAGTTGATATCATTTAAGATGAGTGATCCTCTGAGATATATTAGGAATATATCTTTTTCTCCACATTAATCAGTTTTAACATGCAGCCGAGAATTTATTTCCCATTTTGCCTTGTGGTACGACTGTAAAACCACAAGCTTTGTTAAGTGTCGCCACTGTCGCCCACAGATTTATGGGATTTCCAAAACTACAAGCCAGTCCGGCTTTTTTGAAACCCGACATAGCGTGTTCGATGAAGTCTGTGTAAGCTGTGTAAGAGAGGGGGAAAAAAAATCACATGGTTTTAAAAGAGAGCAAGTCTATAAATGTCACTGAATGGGATTGCCAGGAGCAGTGGTGATGTCATGGCAGGACTGGGTGGCCAGGACCAAACAGCCTCCTCCACACTAGAACTGACAGCTGGGAAAACAGCAGATTGAACTGGGTCAACCTTTTCTATCAGCGAACCCAGTGTGCCAAAGCTGACAAGAGCCCCAAAGCAGATTAGGCAGACTTCTACCATTTACCACATACATATATTCATGTTTTTTTAAGTCATGATTCACAACTCCACCCATTTACAATTTTATTGAAATACTAATTACTGCTTTTGAATCACAATTCTATTTAATAATAATTTAGATCATGATGATTTCTAGCCTCCACTTTGCTTTTATACGGTGGTCGCGACCCCGGTTTATTGGGAATTGCGTTTGCCACATAACTAATTAGTTTCGCTGATTTTCCTGGTCTCTCGCGGATAGCACAATAGACCAAAAAACGTATAGGGAATTGTATTATGGAGTTTTATGATAAAATAATGAAATGTATTAATAAAAATATAGTTATCAATTATAAAATGAAGTAAAATGTTAATACAATACAGTACTGTGTACATAAAATAGCATTTCTGGGGTGCATTTATAGCGGTTTTTCTTTTATCGTGGGCGGTTTTTGAACGTAACCACTGTGATAAACGGGGCATTACTGTACTGTATTCATCAGGTTGCCAAATTAAGCTTCATTAAATTATTTAAATTACTTTCGTTCAGCATCTTTGTTTACAGCAAAAAAACCTGAATTCAATTGATTTTCTGTACATTTCGGTAAAGTTGAGAGTGCAGACAGTGTTAGTAATGTACAATATACAAAACTATTATTAATGTAAGATATAATGCAAAGATTGGAAGAGGGAAATTGTTTGGCCTTTTTTGTGGGTTTTATTTATTTTTTTGACAACCAAACTGTCAATGTGTTAATCTCAAACAGATGCCTGTATAAAGAACAGCCTATAGTAAAGTCGAGTGTACTACTTTCTTTCAGCTTCTCCCATTAGGGGTCGCCACAGCAGACCATCCGCATGTTTGTTTTGGCACGTTTTTACGCTGGATGCCCTTCCTAACGCAACCCTCCCCATTTATCCGGGCTTGAGACCGGCACTAAGAGTGGTGGGGGTTGGTTCCCTGACCGGGGATCGAACCCAGGCCGCAGCGGTGAGAGCGCTGCATCCTAACCACTAGACCACCAGGGGACCCAGTGGAAGTCGAGTGTAATAGCCACAATTGCGAAGAAAAGTTAAAAGTAAATAATAATAATCAAAAAATAAATAAAAACCTTTACAGAGTGCATAGTACAAGCCATGATATCGCTGATATTAAATTATTAAAAAGTGCTCAGTAATTTACACAAAAATCATTCAAATAACTATTAAAAAGTTTTTAACATCAGTCCTGTGTGATTTCTTTGTCCTTTGGTTTAGTTTGTGCTCTGTGGCCCAGTTTATCAGACAGCCTTATGTGTCAAGAAAAAAAAAAACCCACAATGTCCCATTTCAAATAATGCATCAATACAAACTGCAAAATGCACAACTCACAATATCCAATACATATTATTTTCCAGCTGCGTCAAGCGAGGTTAAATGAAAAGATCCAGGACCTCACGCCACTGAGTGACAACACTACAGAGCAGCTTTAATTGGTTCAGCATGCTGATTTCCCAGCAGGGCTGTGACCAATTCTTTGAAGGCTTTCTGAAGGGCAGTTTGTTTGTTACTAAGATCATGAGGCAACAGAGATAAGGATCAGGAGCTACTTGAAGATCCAATAGCTCACCCGCAACACCATAGCATGTCAGGGGTGTTAATGAGGACACATACTTTCAAGGATGATATTGGGACTGTAAGTTACATGATGGAAAGAGAAAGGAATGTGGCCTGGAAGTGGAATTAGGCTGTGAAGGATTTATAGGGAGTGAGGTTTATTATGTAGTGTATGTATTACTGCGTATATGTGTGTGTTTGCTTTTGTATACTAGTACCTTGGCAGCTGCATGGGGAGAGGCCCCCTGGTCCAGGAGTAGAAGTGCCACTTTCTGGTTATCATAGTGCGCAGCTACATGCAGTGGAGTTAGTCCGCTCTACAAACACCCCCCCCACACACACACACAGTGAGATAAAGACATAAAAATGCACCATCATATTTGCTGAACTATGTTATAGTCTTCAAAGTTAAAGACTATATGGACATTTGTGCACACCCAACTATAAGATTCATATATGACTTTTGAACATCAGATTCCACCTTTAGTCTTTATTTGCTGTTATAATAACATCTACTCTTCGACAAAGATGTCCCATTAGAATTTGAAGTGTTTTTGCAGAGATTTATGCTCAATTCTATCTAATTTTGGGCCTCCTCTTTTGTGGTAACAGTTTAGAGAAGAAACACATTTGACCGGAAAAGTCAGGTGTCCTAGTAGTTTTGTCCATATAGTGTTGATACACATTATGCACATTTCTGTACAGACTCGTACAAAAGGCTTTTTCCTGGACGACTATAAGCTTTTGGCTTGCTGAGATTACTGAGGGGATTCCAGACATGCATTAGCGTTCATCTTCATTTAATATCTACCAGAAATGGTATGCAGCCTATAATATCTTAAGGCTTCATGGGCAGAGTTGGAGACTTAAGTTCAAATGTTAGATGATTACTTATTCCAAGAAAGTTAGACACAATCAGAAATTTTTTTTCTCAGAACTCTGTACATAAAGTGCATGGGGTTGCCAGATTGAGTTACTTAGAAGCATCTAGATCAAAGAATGCCGGATAGAAAATGTAGACAAGAAACATTTGTCACAGAAAAGCTAGTCTGCACTATATAATTACACGCAGTTTCAGTAACTATGACACTAATAACTGCAAATTTGGCAATGTCATAAAACTCATGTACATTAGCACCATGACTGTGCACTAGCATAAAGTATATAGTCTCAGTGGAGTACAAAGGAAGCAGCTATAAATCCATTTCACTGATTTACATGATCGATGCAAAGGTGCAAAGGGGACAGATGTGCAGTTTCCAATGTTCTGAACTCGCAAGTTCTTAAAAAAAAAAAAAAAACAGGCTATAGTTTGTCAAAATGAAAAAAAAAAAAGAAAGAAACAGGGAGAAGAAAAGCTTAGGCCTGTATGACGTGTATCTCAAGCATGCACTGTTTTCTATTTTATTTTACTCTGGTCATGTTCTGTCCCCACTCCACTAATACACTTCCCCTTTAGAAAACATATACAAAGTATGTAACTTTCTTTTTTTTTTATACATCACCTTTCCTGATGCATCTGGAGGGGCTCTCTTCTGCAGCAGAAGGTTGGCCACTTCGATTTTACCGTACTTAGCTGCCACATGCAGCGGTGTAAATCCCTTCTGAAATATATAAATCAATAAAATGATGTTATGATTATAAGTCCTGTTTTTGTGCAAGGACAAACTTGGAAAGTGGCGGTTTAAAAGATTGCGACAGTATTCTGCTTTTTTTTTTCTTTCAATTGCTCCTCTATTCTAGAGGAATAATGTAACCCTGGTTGCCCAATATCCTGTTGAGTAACCATCACAATATGTTTTTGATGCCAATCATGAAAAAAGTGTGCAACAGATCAGCTTTTATGACAATAAAAAATTGCAAAAGAATACTACAATAACCCCCTTTTATTAAGATTACTCTAAACTATAATATATATAATATATCTAAAATATTTGCTAGGATAGCTCTGGACATGGCACTGTGATTAGCGAAGGTCATTCTTATCACAAATATATAAAATGAAACACATGCCAATGTTTGTGTTTGCTGGTGTGTTTGATCGGTGATGAAACGCTGCCTTCGAAATGAGGTCAAATAGTTTTGTGCATTACAGCTATGCAGCTGCTGTATCTTTTCCTGTTTCTCTCTTTATAACTGACAAACTTGTCTTTTGTTCCACTCACTGTTTTTACAGGCTTGTTCAGTAAGACTTTTAAGTCAAGAAAGTTTCGGTTCCGACTCGAGGCCACAATCTTGTCACAGTCATGCAGATAAGATGAACTGGGGCAAAAAAAACTTCTTTGGACCCCTCCACAGGGTGAAACAAGTGCAGAAATGAACTATTACTTTGCTTCCCACCATTCTGACTCAGTATATGTTTGCTTAGTATGCTAGTTAGGAAGTTTAACCACTGGTCATGAATAACTTTCTTTCGGCTTCTCCCATTAGGGGTCGCCACAGCGGCCCATCCGCATGTTAGATTTGGCACATGTTTTTAAGCTGGATGCCCTTCCTAACGCAACCCTGCCCATTTATCCGGGTTTGGGACCGGCACTAAGGCTTGTGCAACCCTAATGGCTGGGGTTGGTTCCCTGACCGGGGATCGAACCCGGGCTGCAGCGTTGAGAGCCCCACATCCTAACCACTAGACCATGAATGATCTCTGGAATCCTCTGCCACAGATTATTCCAGAAACGTATAAAGAGTGTTGTGTTATGTTATGTTGTGTTGTGTGGTGCTTAAACAACCCTAAAAGAGGAGGACACACACCATTATGTGACAGATGTTTCAAGCTGTGTGCATGAGTGTCTCATCAGTTTGCTGAGGGTCACCTTCTCACACAAACACAATACAAATACAAAGCATTGAACTTATAGTTAATGCAAAAACAGAGAAACACACCCAGTGTTCAAAACTGTAAGAAGAATGAGTTCTCAGAGATATCAGAGATAGTTTTAGCTTAGGCAATGGACTCGCAGGTTTACTTCTCCACCACAATTCTGCCATGGCTGGGCCCTTAAACAAGGCCCCTAACTCTTAAATGCTTAGTTGTAGGTCACTATGGATAAGGATATCTGCCAAATGCCAATAAATGAAGATGTGCAATCAGGAGAGGCAGGGGAGGGGCAAAACAATTATAAATGTAATGAAAGGTGAAATTATAGGGAAGAAAAGGTGAAATTATAAATTAAATTAAACAAAGCTTTTTTCTCTCTGATCTGCGTTATGCCTTTTCTCTATGATACAGCTTTTGTTGTTAAAATCAACAATTTGCAGAGTTTGGGTGTAATTCCTGGTAAGGCACAATGAAATTCAAAAGATGAGCTCAGCCTCATCCCGAATTACACAATCCCATTTACACAGAACTGAGCGTGGTGAAGAAGTGGGTGCATTTGTGTGAATATCACCAGTATACTGTTTGTAGACCTCTTATTTGCATGTAATCGCCTTCCGTCGTCTAGGAAACCTATTTGACATATCTGTCTAAATGAGGTTTATAAGCTTGTTGCTATCGATTAAACTGCCACGAGTAAGCCATTACAACTGCCGCAATGATGTCTAACTGATTGTATAAAATTACGTAACATTGCGGAATCAAACCAAGTTATTGAAAATGTAATAATTTAAACTTTTTGGGGTTCATATGTAGTGGAGGTGGTACCTCAGTGGTTAAGGTATTTGACTTTGGTTCGGAAGGTTGGAAGTCTAAATCCAAGCACTGTCAAATGCTATAAATGTAAAAGTAAATATATGTGTAAATCTGGTTCTGTCTGTCCAGTGTCTGTCTGTCCATACTGAGCAAAACATTACGGCTCGCCTTATATTTCCCAAAGACAGACCTATGAGTGCTACTAAGCAAAAAAAAGTTGACACAGCAGATCTGTCTATGAAATAAAAACATTTCCGTGTAACCGCTGAATCCAGCCAATAAAAATAGTCAAAAATATGTGTTTGGCTAGTTTTTGCATGGGTTGGCATGACAACAGACAAATCTCTGGTTTGGACTTGATGATGAACGCTTAACAAGGCGGTCCTGCAAGCCAGGGTTATACAGACTTGCTAAAACCTCGGTGGAAACTTTGCTCAGGAACTGGGTGTATATACCACCTCCCACACAGCACAGCCGCTCTGGACCAGTCAGAGCGCAGAACAGAGCCAACCACCTCCAGAGACAGAGCAGTGAGCCCATGACTCACATAACCACGGTGCAGTACCGTACAGTAACAATGTTTTACATGGTCTGTAAGCTTAAGTGGGCGTGGTTACAGTGCTCAGATGACTCTGTAGTGTAATGTTCGCATTCACTGAATCGTCACTATTTGGCAAACGAAACACGTTAAGTGAAGAAGCACGATTTTTCCGAAGGTGCTTCTAATTTAATAAAACAATTTTTGGAAAATAAATTTGTTAGTGCTAACTTGCTTTGATGACATAAAAATAGCCTATAAAGAAAAAAACAATGGACTAAGAAGTGTGAAGAAATGTTGATCAATGATTAGTTGTTAGCAGAATTGTGCACTTCCTGCCAAGTTTTTTATTGCTAGGTATTTTAAAAATACATTTATAAAAAGAAAGGACTCTAAATTGTCACTAAAGTTAAATTGCTAAGCCACAAAACCGATATGAAGCTAAGCTAAGCTGGTGATGCAAATGTCAAATAAAATATATTTACTGTATTAGAGAATTAGGACAGTGGGATTAACCTTCGTTTACCAGTGTGCTCGGATGTGAAAATAAAAACCCATGTGCGAATTGTTTGACTAATAGCTATGCAGACAAGGTAAGCAATGTCAGGCTGAAAGCTCTATACTTTATGGTGAAAGATGTTCTAGAGAACTCCATCAAGGGAGAAAGTCAGCTGTACTACTTCTTTGCATTTGTGAATTGTTCACATTTGAATTTGTGAATTCTATGCATTAGAATTTTTGGAATTCTTCGCATTTGAATTTCAGAATATGTACATCGATCCAGATGAGTTACAAAGTGAACGCATTCCTGTGTGAGACAGACCTTGGTGGTGATGCTCAGTGAAGCGCCCTGGTCCAGCAGTATAGAAGCAACGTCCTTGTGGCCCTCGCGGGCTGCCAGGTGCAGCGGTGTGTACCCAGACGTGGTGGTGGAGTCAGGGGCGGCACCGTGCTGCAGCAGCAGCTGCACAATATCGGGCTTCCCCAGACGACTGGCGATATGGAGAGGAGTCTGGTCATCCTACACACACAAAACACCCATAGTGCTGCTTTAATAACGAAAGATATTTAGATACAGGATTCATATATATATTCGCTCTACACTAAAACTGAAAAGAATTATTATCCACATGGTGGCTGTTGGGACGTACAGTAATCCCGCCTGTTTAGGTTTCCAAGCTAGAACAATGCCGAAATGTTTAAAATGAAGTACTACAGCATCACACAACACAATGAGGACACACACTTATACACTATCTATCATACCTTGGACTTGGCATCGACGTGAGTTCCGTTCTGCACCAGGTACTTCACTACGCCCGTCTGTCCAGCCCTGGCGGCCATGTGTAGAGCTGTCTCTCCCCTCTACAATACACACACACACACTCAAATACCACCGACTCAACAAGTAAGCTTCTGGGAAAAGGGACCACTGCACCAAGACACTACACTTTTGTCTTTGTGAGTTTCTGTCTGTGTGTATGCCCATGTGCTTGTCTGTATAGCCTATTAGCTAAAGCCAGTCCCCTTTTTCTTTCCATCCAGTCTGCTGTCTTTATTACAACTGCTGCTACACACGTGTCCCAAAGCAAATTTCTGTCTGAGGGAGGGGGGGGACAGTTGCACATGATTACAGTCTGCCTGCTGGCCTGGAACTATAATTACAGAAGTGTTAGAAGCTCAGACCTGTGCTCTCAGACCCCTGTTTAGTCACAAAAACCAAGTCTGTTATTACCCTAAAAGGCATTATAGCATTAGGACATCAGGGGGGAAAAAAACAACAGGACAATGACAGGTTTTAGACAGAAGCTGCATGCCTTTAATGGGACAGAATTGTTTCCATTGTTTTTCCTTAACATTTTTTTTTTAGAGATTACAGTAGATGTGTGCTTTATCTGACTGTGATACACAAAAAATGTGGGGCTCTTGTTCCAGTACTCACCACGTTGGTTGTGTTTGGCGATGCTCCATGATTCATCAACTGAGTCACAATGTTTTCATGCCCCATAAAGGCGGCCACATGAATCGGCGTGAGTCCAGACTGTCAAGATAAAGGCAGAGAGAGAAAAAGACAAAGAGAGAGAGGGAGAAAGAAAGAGAGAGAGAGAGAGAGAGAGAGAGAGAGAGAGAGAGAGAGGGGATTAGAAACTTGCCCCTTTGAAGTCCTGGAAATTCAGATGACCTCATTGCTCAGTGAAAACACTACACAGCTAGAGAAGCGATTGGTTTGCTACAAAACATGTGATTGAACAAATTTGTTTTACAGCAGTCATTCTCAAATGTTTTAGAGGGCAGATATCCCACTGTGCACAAATGCCTATAATCCTAACACGCATTTGTGATTCTTCCCCAACCTGTTTTCACATGACAGTGCCCCTGTGCACAATGCCAGCTCCATAATGATATGGTTTACATGGGTTGAGTTGAACACCTTCAAACACCTGACTGCACCCCAGGCCTCCTCACCCTACATCATACCTGACTTTACTAACGCCTTTATGGCTGAAAGCAACAAATCTCCACATGCACACTCCAAATTCTAGTGGAAAATCTTCCCAGAAGATTGGAGGTGATTATAACAGCAAATGTAGACTAAATGTGTATCGGGGTTGTTTAAAAAGCACATATAGTCTTATTGTCAGGTGTCCACAAACCTTTGTTTAAATTTTAGAGTTTAGGTAACCAGAGAGTTAACTGTCTGGTTAACACTATATCAATACATTTCTAACACACATGATAATCTAAGTCTATTGATTAACCAATTAAAAAGCAAACAGCATAAAAAATTGCATACAGTCTTCTTCTTTCGGCGTCTCCCGTTAGGTGTCGACACAACGGATCATTCATCTCCATACCCCCCTGTCCTCTACATCTGCCACTTTCATACAAACTACCTGCATGTCTTCCCTCACCACATCCATAAACCTGCTCCTTGGTCTTCCTCTTTTCCTCCTTCCTGGTGGCTCCATCCTCAGAATTCTCCTACCAATATACCCCATGTCCCTCCTCTGCACATGTCCAAACCATCTCAATCTCGCCTTCCTCACCTTGTCTCCAAAACGTCCTACATGCGCTGTCCCTCTAATAAACTAATTTCCAATCCTGTCCATCCTCGATACTCCCAACGAAAATCTCAAAATCTTCAGCTCTGCTACCTCCTGCTCCACCTCCTGTCTTTTAGTCAATGCCACTGTCTCTAAACCGCACAACATGGCAGGTCTCACCACAGTCCTATAAATGTTAGCATACAGTAAATGTTAAAGTTTTCTGTATGGAAACTGACAGAAGGAGTTTCTACTTTCAGTGCTTAGTGATAATCCCAGGTAAAGTGAAGTATTTTACTTGAGGAAAATCTTCAGGAATATAAAGAATGTGTGCTTGGCAGTTTTTCAGTACAAATCTGCATATTTTTTTTTTTTGCATCAAAAAAAGTTTGACTTATGTTCAGTTGCTATGATATAAAAGGAATAAAACATTCTGATTTTTTTAGCATGTCACATGATGTGCTTGTGAGTCCATAAAAGCTCTAAAGAACTTTGACCATAGTTTGACTCCCCCCCTACATACATGCATGGGGTGTTAAGGTACACCCCATGCATGCATTTTTTTATGTTTTGCATTTACTGTAATTGAAGCGAACCGTGACATAAAAACACGGTACGTACCGAACCGTCAATTATGTGTACCGTTACACCCCTAATGGGTGCACATCCTTTCTCTCTTACCTCTGTCACTGCCTGTATGGATGCGCCATGTTTCAGCAGCAACTCCATCACTTTGATCCTGTTCTTCTTGCAGGCGATGTGAAGTGGCGTGAAACCATTCTAAAAAAGCGAAAACATCAGAAAATCAGAGCAGGGCAGCATCACTGAGTTTCTACCTTACACGCAGCAGTTTACTATATTACTTTACCCTTCAGATAGGTGAAATCCAAGCTGTATTTCTCAGGCTGAACGGAAAAAGCTGCACCTCTACTGTTGCAAGGTTTGCCAAACTCTTATTTCTACAGTTTCCTTTCAGTTTGTTCCCTTTCCCTCCCCCGTACAGTGAACTTCAGCGGCACACCCATTCTTTTTCAATTACTTAAGAGCATGACAGCATGCTCTCCAACTCTCAGCCAAGTGTGTGCATGTGTGTGTGTGTGTGTGTGTGTGTTTGCATCAGTGTATGTTTTACAAATTTCCATGGTGCTGTTTAAGCATGCTGAGTGTATCATATACATATGTCTTTGCAAAAAGTTTTCTTACATTTCAATGATAAGCTTCAGACATGAAGTGTGCATTCAGCCGTGAACACACCTATTCTTTACACTAAAACTAGTAAATTATGGAGGCCCGAAAAACTGTAAATGAAAAAGGTTTGAACTCATTCCCTTTATCTGAAGGCATATTACTCATGGACTAAACGTGTATCCAAAGTACTTCTGTTAGTAAAAAACTCCTTATAGTGTATAATGTATTATATTCAGAGCTGACTTCAGTATCAAATGTAACTGCAGATTTACAACCTTTTTAGATATCGAGGGACAGTTACGGGCATGAGGGGTGGAGTTTGAGTCATACAGATATATTTTTTCCAGGTTATGTGTAATTCTGAATTTAATCCCAAGCACATATTTCTTACACAGAGTTGGCTCGAGCAATATTAAACCCAGGACTAGTGTCTGACACTATGATCTACTGCCTGTCTTCAATATGTCTTGCTGAAATTCATGTTTTTGGCTGTAAATACAAACAAAATGGTGCAGGGAATAACATTTGAGAAAAGTGTTAAATATGACATTGAAATATGACTTTAAACTGCACAGGTTTCTTTTTTTTGCAAAAGAAAGTCTGAGTAAGCACAATTGTAATTGGGGAGACTGCTTATTTTTGAGAATAAGACATTTTTATTATATATATATATATATATATATATATATATATATATATATATATATATATATATATATATATATATGGCCGTTCAGCTTCTCCTACAAAACCATAGGAATGATGGCTTTACAATTGACTGCATTAAAAGAACAAAATCATTGGCATTAATTTATTACTATGATGTTGAATTATTGAATGAAACTGTGATTAAAAAACCTGAAAATTATCATGATCTCATGGCCTCAATTTAGTATGTTGTGTCTTAATTGAGTTGTAGTTAAGTTGCAATTAGTTTACAATTATCGTAATACAAAATAATTGAATGTGCTCGATCATGTGCTAGTTTAGAGGCTGCTGAATAATCATTGTGAAAGCCACATAATTATAAACTAGAACTACTGAGGTAGCAATATATTTTTCCAATAGACTGATATTAGATGTTTATTTCAATATTCACTGTCTTCTCGTTCACATATCATTGTATCATTACTATTTGTATGTAAATTTTGCATTTGATAGCAATTTTTGGAAATATATTAGCATTTTCTATCCCTGATTTTTTCATGTATAAAGGAAAATCTTTGTGCTTCTACTTAAAAAAATCAACCCCAGAAGTGTGACGTGCAAGTTATTTGCATAATCTGAATAATGAATCCAAAAAAATTCACTTAAGTGTCAAATTCTAAATACAGGCAATACAATTCACCACCTCTGAATCAAACAGGAAATGTCCTTATTACAGTCAGTAATGCAATTTTGGGCCACCCCAGGTTCTAGTAGCTTAAAATAGCCAAATGTTATATTTTTTCTCCACATGAATGTTCAGTTTTTGCTGTACTCTTAAGTGCTACGCACCAGTGCTTTGGCATTTGGGTTCGCCTTCTTGTCCACAATGACCTTTGCCACTTTGTAGTGCCCACAGTGGGCTGCCACATGCAGCGCCGTCAGGTAATCGTTGGTGACGTCATCTACAGGTACGTCATGATGCAGCAGAAGCTGTACACAGTTAAGGTGATCTCCCTGCGTGGCCATATGCAGCGGCGACAGTCCATTCTGTACAACATAGTTAACAAGCCTTTAAACATTTCTGCTGTGAAAGATAAATCGGTATTGGGTAACTTGTGAAATCCCAATTTTATAAATAAAGCATGCTGCACTGTCACATTTAAGAGTACTGTAGCAAAGGGAACAGAGCACAGTGTACACCACTTAATGACTGCACTACATCAGTGCGTGATGAATCATTACTTTAGTCTTGGACAGAATGTGAGCTCCTCGGTCCAGCAACATCTCCACAACTTGCTCATGGCCACTTCTGGCTCCACAGTGGAGTGGAGTAAGGCCATCCTGCATGTTAAATGAAAAAAACACAAGCATGTTAGAATCAAAGTGGAAGAACTGACTTCTTCAAAAACCTTATCCAAATCTTTTGTACAAAGCTCTCAGCAAAATCCAGTAAAATATACTGGGAAAATAAATAAATACGACAGCTGCTCGTAACTTCTACACAACGGTAATGTCAAACACATGCTGCCCTGAAGTACCATGGTTCTAGAATAATTTAGCAATGATTATACAGTATCTCACAAAAGTAAGTACACCCCTCACATTCCAGCAACCATTTTATCATATCTTCTCAAAGGACTATACTCTAGTATTGAAACTTGGATTTTTTTTGAGTATTCAATGTGCAGCTTGTATAGCAGTACAGATTTACTGTCCTCTGAAAATACAACCATTATTGTCTAAATAGCTGGCAACAAAATTGAGTACACACTTAAAAAAACGTTTGCCTAATTCACTTTTTTTTTTCTCGAGTTTATTTGGAGCAATGGAGCTCACTAAGCTAAATGCAAGGCTTTTTACTTAGGACACAAAAAAAACCTGCATAAGGAAATCCTATCACATTAATACCATTAAAGCAAAAGTGTAGTCTTGTGGTGTTTGACTTTCAAACTGGCTTCAAAAAGTCTGCTTCTTCGTACAGTCTGTTTTCGACACCACTCGACAAGCCGACGCATTTTAGTGCAGCATTAGTGCTACTAAGAAACAATCTGTTCCATTTAGAATGCAGCATATGGACAACCCTCTTCTATAATTCCTTAAATTGGACCTGTTCCAAACTTTGGAAAGAAAACATATTTTGGTAATAATCTAAAGATTTAATATGATAATATTATGATATGCAAGAATTGTATTGGCTAAGGGTGTGTATCAGCAAGAATGCATCACAATGCAAGGACTGCTATACAGTATTTTGCGATACTTTGACATAGTGTAAACAAAGCGATATATAGTGGAATATTTTTTATTGTGTGAATAGGATAGAATTTTATAATCAGTCATTAAGATGCCACCGTATGCAAACCTTAACAAAAACCTACCTTTACCTGAACACAGTGTGATGTGTATTTGCATTAATTACATCTAAAATATTACTGCTTACCTTAGCCCCTTAAACCTACGCATACAATGAAACCTGTGCCAGCCTTAAACATAAAATTGCATATTGCAATACATGGAGACAATTAGTATCGCTGCACCTAAAATGGTAATAAAAAAATAAAAATAAATTTTAAACATATGCACATAGTCGTTAAAGACACCTAATGTAAAGTAGGATTGATGATGATGATGATGATTATAGTTTATTATTAGTATTACTATTAGAATTAGGCTAATAGTAAAAGCATGATCTGCGCACTAACAAGTGTTTTATGTCTAAAAGCGTAAAAATGCAGAGTTTGTGTATACATCACTGCTCTTTAAGCCACAATTTATCTGGTTCTAAGTGTGTGACAGCGTGCGCATAGATGGGCACAGGTTAGGGCCATTTTTAATGCCATTTTATCATATTCCTGTGTAAAAAACAAACCGCACAGTAACCCTAGTTCTGGTGGTAACCCTATACCCATAATAGTTTTTACAGCAGCGCCCCCAGAAAACAGGTGGATATTAACACTAAAATTAGCTGTGTGCCCTTATGCTAGTACTTCCTGTGGTCGGGATATAAACCCAAAACAAAACAACTGCAATCAAAACTGCAACTGCAAAAAACTATATATATTTTTTAAATATCGATATTGCGTTTTTGAGAATCAATACAGTATCTCTAAACAAAATATCACGATGCTTACATGTATCGACATATTCTTACACCTCTAGTATTGACATGTCTATATATACCAGCCAATTTAATTTGTATCTTTATTTATACTGTTTAAAAGCATGGCCTCACTTTCAATTGGTTAAATAAGTAAACAAGAATTAGTTTGGTGGCACCACAGGTGGCTCTGACCTTCGTTTTGGCATCGATGCGTGCTCCTCGTTCCAGCAGCAGCTTGACCATGTTGCTGTTTCCTCTCTTCGATGCCACATGGAGAGGAGTGATGTCATTCTGCAATGGTTTAGAACAACAAATGATATGATTTGAGAATGATTTCTTCTATTATAAGGGAACAGTGGACCCCAAAGCATTTTTTTTATCTATTGTAATGCATGATTTTTATTTTTCTATAGTGCCCTATATTTTTTTATAGAACAATGTCGATGAATCAAACAGTGACATTGGGTTTCAATACATTTTGTCCACCAGTGTTGATTGTTTCTATAACGTATACCAAAGTCAAGTACCATTACGATACCTCTAGTAACTGTAGTAACACCACCCCCTAGTGACAGCTCTACACCATATTACCATGCACGCACACACACACACACACACACACACACACACATATGAGAATACATTCCCAGTCAAAACAGAATATATCTTTAAAAAAAGCAGTCACAACATGACACACATGCTGTCATCCACTGATGCTATGTAATCGTGACAACATTTGATCAATCCTGCAGTAGAAAATCCTACATGAAAGCTCATTAGTATGCATGAATGGCAAATAAAAGATGTTTTGAACATCTACTACATAATGTGATCTTTTTTCTAAATCGGATTGGTACACGGTTACTTATAATCTGACCACACTCTATTCTGGGCCATGTTTTCAATTCAGCAAATGGTAGCATGCTATGTTTACTCCTTCCTGCAGTCTAAACATGACCTTTCGTATTACATTTAGCTGTAGAGTAAACTCAAACCTGTATGTAGCTGTGTAAGTGTGCAGGGGGTGTAACAGCAGTGTACACAAGCACATGTGCTATACTATAGCCCTATATATGTATATAATGCATATGCAAGGGCAGGTTATGTCTGAGTCACACCCAGTTTTCTCATTCGACAATAAACAAAAGAAGACAAGGGTATTTTAGGTTGAAATAAGACAGTCTTTAAAATCCTGTTCAAAGAACATTGAACATCTATGGCTATGTTTAAAAGTGAAAGTAAGAGCATTTCCACATTCAAAGGTAACTCAAGGGATTGGGACTAAACTGCTGTGTAGCCTTAAGAAAACCACTTATCAGTGAAGCTAATCGGTAAAAAAGGCTTCACTTTGCTAGGCAGCATAAAGATTGGACTCTGGATCAATGAAAGAAAGTCATTTGGTCTGATAAGTCCAGATTTACTCTGTTTCAAAGAGATGGTCGCATCAGGTTAAAAAGAAAGGCGAATAAAATGATGCACCCATCCTGTCTAGTGCCTACCGTACAAGCCTGTGGGGGAAGTGCTATGATTTGGGGTTGCTGCAGTAGGTCAGGTGTAGGTTCAACAACGTTATAAGGCCAAAGAATGAGGTCAGCTGACTACCTGAATATACCAATTGACCAGGTTCTTCCATCAATGGATTTTTTCTTCCCTGATGGCAATGCCAGGACTCATCGGGCTCAAATTGTAAAAGAGTGGTTAAGGGAGCATGAGACATAATTTTCACACATGGCCACGACAGTGAGAGTCCAGACCTTAAGCCCATTAAAAATCTTTGGGATGTGCTGGAGAAGACTTTGTGCAGTGGTCCGACTATGGTTTTATGCATATAGAAAAGGGTGGAAAGATTAATAGGTAGGTGGTTTAGTGTGTTATTATGCGCATAGTTGGATAGGTAGATTCCGTGAGAGCAGGTAGGTGGTTTGGTAGGCATGTTCAGACCAGTGGTTGGGCAGGTATGTGGTTCTATTATTGGTTTAATGCTTAGTACAATAGGTGTTTGAGTAAGTAAGCTGGGTGAATAGATAAATAGGTGGATAGGTAGATGGGAAGGTACATACAGTTCCTAGGTACAATGTAGGTACAATGGTAGGAATTTGGTGGGTAGCCGCATGCTTCCATAATTGATTCCATTTATCCTATGCAGAAAGAAAATACATTTGATGTCATGAGGTCTTACTCTGGCTCTGAAGTCCACGGCGGCACCACGGTTGAGGAGCAGTGTAGCCACGTTGATGTTGCCATAGTGTGCGGCAATGTGCAGAGGGGTGAAGCCACTCTGCAAGAGTCAAAGCCAGAACACATGGGGTCAAGACTTTATTCACACATACCTCCTATAATCCCAAACCACAAAAAAAACAGACAAAACCAGGCGAAATCCAGCCAGCCTTTCACAGATGCACTGAGCCAGGAGAAGCTGCACGTCCTTCAAACAAACCTCTTCACACCAAAGTAAGAAGCTACTCACTATGAATTTAAATCCAGAAATGTCTCATGTTTGGCCGAATGATAATACAGTTATTGATTATCTATAAGTGGTGTGGGTTGCCAATAAAGGACGTTTGCTCCTTCAAGGTTTCAGACCTTGACCTTCACCGAAACACCAGCCCTAGAGACAGACATAAAACTGTTATGGAATCCTAGCTCCATGCATCTGGAGATTGCATTGGATCATGCATGTGAGTCCACAATGCAGAGCACCATAGTGGCACCTAATAAAAATTTCTTACATGCCAAGAACACATTATTCTTATTATATACATCTAATGGCATTTACCTTTTATCTATAACCAAATATTACATAAATTGCTAAAATTGTATAAAAGCTTAGTAACCTTTGCTGCTTTCTGCAGATCATTTTACAACAACTCATTCAATATAACGCTATCTGGAAAAAAACAGCAAGTGATAGGATAGTGCAGTAAATCTGTGAGCTTATTAACTTGGAAGAATTTTCAGTGGTGTTAGTGAGCAGCAGGGAGGTGAAAGTTGGTGAGTCTGACACGTGAGTTAGGGTATTTAAGTAGAGTATATACCAGACGTTAAGGCGTTTATAAAATAACTAATGTCTGGGAGAAAGACCACATCTGAAGCTTCACTTCTGATCTAAATTTAAGTTCTTTCCAATAGTCCTTACTAACTGTAATTTAGTCACACTTTTAATAGCAAAACAAATCTTCAGTCCACTTGCAAGGTACTTCATTAGGTACACTTATGGTGCAATCATCTGCATACTTACAAGACTGACCTTCCATAATGGTCCAGTTGTATGGGCAATATATACAGTAGATATATATGGGTAATATATGTGCAATTACACACCATAGCTCATACATGGCTTTTCGCAATAGATCAGCCTTTATTAGCTATACAATCGCGAAATTGTATAAACCCAGGAGCTCAATGTCTGGAAATGGAACAATAAAATAATAAATTATAACATCAGATGACTAGAAAAAAAAATAGCAAGTGGGAGATAATGTTTATATGTATTTGTAACTTTTCATAACGTTTCATATATTTCATATATACACCTGAAACAATTTATCCACATCCCTAATCCCCAACTATTTCCTCTACACTATCCAGCAATTTCCCCATCAATTCCAAACATCTTCAGCCTCAGCTGTGGTTTTCCTCTTCATACCACTCTTCCGTTTTTGAAGCCCACACATTGCTGTGAGTCTGCTTTGCTATGGGTTTACTGCAGTTGGAAAAGTGAAGCACACAGAGTGGGAAAGGGTGATGCGATAACAGGAAGCAGCCAAAGCGTGAGCAGAAGAATGGTGTAAATTCGCTGCACATATATATATGTATATATATACCTCTGTGGTTCTATTCACCATCATCTATGGCAGCGCATACCCATGGGCCCGAGAAGGGAGGAGAGAACGGCACGGTTAGTGTATCACAGACTCACAATGGTACCGATGAAAGCTGCTTCATGGTTGAGGGGATAGTCACAAAAACATGAAAAACAGACCAGAACAAAAACACAACCACAACACGCCACGAACACACCACAATAGCTCAACTGGATGGTGCGTAAAAAAAATCTGCACGCTACTAACAGCACTTGCAAGGTTTCCTTTAGTGCTGCTATCTCCAGCAAGGCTACATAGAATAGAAGTGTTTTGTATTTTTAAAACAATCAATACATCTAGATATTACGTACGTAGATAGCAATTTTCAGTAATCGTATTAATGTTACATGTTGGAGAAGCGATAAACAGCGATGTGAAGCACCATCAAGTTCCAAAGACACGTGATAAGCATCGAGTGTGTGAGGTGGAGTGCACATTAAGGTCACCTTAGACTCTACGTCAGCGTTGTGGTCGTTCTGGAGCAGCAGAGCCGCAGCTTTGGTGTCATCTTTGCGGGCGGCGATGTGGAGCGCAGGAAGACGTACTTTCCCTTTCGTGTCGTTCTCCAGGAGCAGAGAGACTACCTGATCATGGCCTTGCTGCAGTGCTACAGCCAATGGAGTGAAGCCATCCTACACACACAAACACACATATACACCATGGCATACTGAAGAAAAAGAACATGAGCAGTACTTTGGGTTAATACTGTAATCTTGCATACTAATAGACATGCATAATATTTTGGGTAAGTCCACTAATATTATTAATATTAATATTTTCATAACTTGAACCACGGCCCATTCACTACTTATAAACCAATCCAAATGTTAATCCAGCAGTTTGTGTCCTACATAACACGGTGCTACGTAAGCAACTCCTGAGTCAACTTCTAATTATAAATCATCACGGCCCGATCTTTTTTTCCCCCCTACTTCTCAAATCTTGGTCTTGCTCAATTTTAACATTCATTCTTCTGAAGTACTTCAAAAGCTTCAAGCAACTTATCTGCATAATGTGTTGTGTTTGAGTTCGTTGGCTAAGAATGTGTAGAAACGGCTAATACATCTTTAAGCACTCTTAAACCTCAAATACACACACGTCTGTCTTACAATCCTTATAAAGACTCATCCGGTCACATAATTATTCATGCAGTCATAATTAATGGTTTGACAAAACCATAATTCAACCCTAACTGTGGCAGTGGGAGCGTGGCCAAGCGCTGGTTTGTGAATGGAGGGCTGAGACAGGGGTATAAAATGGTAACATAATCTGTGTCCTCTGTTGCAGTGAGCGACAGAATGGATAAAAAGAGGCAACGGAATGAAGCCATTCTTTTTGTTGACCACCTGCCGCAAGCCACCCATTTCTTTCTCCCTGAGCCTATGAGCTTTCCACACTAACATTAGGCTCAGCAACCAACAGGATTTTGATTACAGCTAAAAAATTTTGTGTATAAATGCCATTTTTCTCATTGTGATAATTGTCAAGTCGAATCTGTCCTGATATTTGAGTTGATCTTGACTTGACTCTTGACTTGAATTGATATTTCTATCCTTGTCAAGGAATTTCATCCCTAACAACATAAAAACACATGCACAGCCTGACATTCTACACTCTTGCTGCATAAATAGTCTTATAACCTTTATCACCCTTGTGGGAAAAGAACTGAGAAGCCAGTTGGTTTAAAGTTCTCGTATCTGACCGATGACACAACAGCAACAGAAACATTTGTTTGCTCTCACTTCAGTTTGTGATCACAATATAGAGATTTACACCACAGTGATGTTTAGTTCTCAAACCTGATTGGTCATAAGGGATTGAGTGATTGAAAAGCAGCTCTGCAAATAACAGGTTTGTATACCTGTGTTTGTTCTAATATGGTTTTGTTTTTACAGTAACCATTTACTCAAGACTTGAATATTGATGGTGCCTCATAAAGACAGCCTGATTTTTGATACAGTTAGTTTTAAGTGAGGTTTATTCAGGATTTATGAAAGGAAGTAAAGCTGACTTTTGAATTATAATTTCATGGCTTGCTATTTTCATCCAAAACGTAAAAAAAAACAACTAATATTTATAGCTGCATGAATGTAAGTGATAACTTTTTTTTTGGGTACTTTGCCTAAGGTTATATGCAACTAAAGACATATTAGTAAATCTTTTTAACAGCCTGCTAATACATGCATTTGTGTGTATGTGTGTGTGTGTGTGTGTGTGTGTGTGTGTGTGTGTGTGTGTGTGTGTGTGTGCTCTATGTACCTCTGTGGCAATGCTCTGGCTGGAGCCGTTATCCAGCAGAAAGCGGACCACATCGAGATGATTCTCCTGCGCCGCCATGTACAGTGGCGTGAAGCCATTCTGAAAAAACACAGTCAAATCTTGGTTTACATTTTGTCATTTTTTTAATTGTTTTTATATAAAGATATATGCAGTAGCATAGACTTTATTAGATCATTCATATTCAACACAAGCAAGAATGAAGGAAGACACTGGTGTAATATTTCAACATACACACTATTGTTCTTTTATTAAATGTTAATGCAAAGATCTGTACTTTCAGTTGCTTTAAAACTTCAGTGATCAAAAACCTTCTTTTACACTTAATGACTCTTTAATATAGGAATGCTGCTGTTTAGTCTTCTTCAATTCTGTGAATCAACAGCACAGTGCACGTGTTCTAATCACCTGTCACTGAGGAAATGACAGATCATATTGTTAGGAACATTTCCAGTAAATTCGCCTTATTAAAACGAGGCTGCTGGATACTCCGAGACGTCACACTGCCTCGGAAGATCCATCAGCTGTTCTGCAGTCACACCGAGTCATTTAAGGCCAAGCTGTCAGTATTACAAACCAAGCACTCATTACCAAGCCAACCACGTAGCAATGCAGCTAGTGATATAGCCCAGCCCAGCATGGAGAGATAGAGAATCTCTGTCTTATATGTGAGTGTGTGCTAAACAATCACTTTGCTCATTACAGGTAGTCATTTGTTTGCCTATGGCAATGTAGGCTGTTTAGATGGCTAATGGAAAAAATATTTACAGGAGCCACCTCAACAGTGCCTGCTACAGGAGGAAAGTCAGAATCCCACTTGCTACAGAAAACAAATATCTGTATATAATGGTAAAGAGGGGGAAAAGTCTTAATTTTTATTTATGAATTGCACTCCATAAAGGAAAACCTTCATAGGAAATAGAGAGGGTATCAATAACATAGGAAGTGCAATTGTTGAAGAAAACCCCTCGACACTCTAGTTCACATGCTAAAAGTTAATGCACCTGCATTAAGTGTACTTGCAAAACATATTCAAGAAATAAAGAAAAACTTGCAAGGTTACTTGAAGAAAAAGAAAAAAAAAAGCTACAGGAAGCACGTTTTAGGAGGTGCATTTGGAAAACAATTTGGAACACTATAAGAATGATGAAGCTCCACAGGAAGTAAGAAACACCACTAGAACATACACTCACCGGCCACTTTATTAGGTACACCTTACTAGTACCGGGTTGGACCCCCTTTTGCCTTCAGAACTGCCTTAATCCTTCGGCATAGATTCAACAAGGTAATGGAAACATTCCTCAGAGATTTTCATCCATATTGACATGATAGCATCACGCAGTTGCTGCAGATTTGTCGGCTGCACATCCATGATGCGAATCTCCCGTTCCACCACATCCCAAAGGTGCTCTATTGGATTGAGATTTGGTGACTGTGGAGGCCATTTGAGCCTCAGTTTCCTGTTCTTAGCTGTCAGAAATGTGGCCCCCGGTGTGGCCTTTTGCTGCTGTAGCCCATCCGCCTCAAGGTTCGATGTGTTGTGCGTTCAGAGATGCTCTTCTGCATACCTCGGTTGTAATGAGTGGATATTTGAGTTACTGTTGCCTTTCTATCAAGCTCGAACCAGTCTGGCCATTCTTATCTAAACTCTGGCATCAACAAAGCATTTGCGCCCACAGAACTGCCGCTCACTGGATATTTTTTCTTTTTTGGACCATTCTCTGTAAACCCTAGAGACGGTTGTGCGTGAAAATCCCAGTAAATCAGCAGTTTCTGAAATACTCAGACCAGCCCATCTGGCACCAACAACCATGCCACGATCAAAGTCACTTACATCACCTTTCTTTCCCATTCTGATGCTCGGTTTGAACTGCAGCACATTGTCTTGACCATGTCTACATGCCTAAATGCATCGAGTTGCTGCCATGTGAGTGGCTGATTAGAAATTTGCGTTAACGAGCAGTTGGAATAAAGTGGCCGGTGAGTGTATATTGCTAAATAAAAGGCCTCTGTAGGACATGCACTTGATAACAGAAGGAAATGCACTTTCTGAAAGAAGATCTGTACAGAAGTGCACTTGATTAAGAAGAAACAAGTCTATAGGAAATCCACTTGCTAAAGGAAACTCAAAAGTAAATACGAAAGGTAAAACATCTATAGCATGTCTATTGTTAATTAAAGAACGGCTCTGTAGGAAGTGCACATGCTGGAAAAAAAAACATCTACTTGTTAAAGACAAAATACCTCTACATGTACAACATGCACTACTTGTTAGAAAACTCGATCCAGTTTCCTGTTTTGAACCTGGCTCTTACCTGAGACTGTGCATTGACATTGGCTCCATTATTCACCAGCTCTCTGACCACATCAGTCTGCCCAGCCAGGGAGGCGATATGCAGAGCCGTGTTTCCTTTCTGTGGGCACAAACACACAAGCTAAATGTTTAATGCTTTCTATTTTTCTGCTAATAGCCACGCGGGTAGGAGCGGCCCACTAGTGCTGTCATTTCTCATTTACTTTCACAGCTTCCCGTATATAACATTCAATTTAATAAAGTTCTATGAGTTATTTTCATGACATATTTTCATGGCTCATATTAAGGTGTGGGGTGGGAATATGTGCTAGAAGGGATGCTAGTCCAAGCATCTACCTCTTGGCAAATCAGGAACAAAGAAGAACCCAGAGGAAAATCACATAATACTCCATACACAAGGGTTGTAACCTAATCTCTTTACTGATGTAGGGTACCTGGAGCTCTGAAACATTGACTGTACTCACTGCCTCCTCATGACACCCAGTTTTAAAGTTTCCTAATAATTTTTAAGTGCTTGTCTAGATTCTTGTGCTGAGGAGAATATGTTTTTTGTTGAGTATTGTATTGTCAGTAAACCCTTCTACTGCATTAGTGTCATCAGTCCCCTTGTAAAGCGCTATGTGAGCTAAACTAAGGTCGGGTGTAGGAGGAAGCAATCCGGGTTCCTCAATCATCTAAGAAATTCATCTTAACTATTCATTCGACTCATTTGATAAACGATGAAATAAAAGCAGTTTGTGGCAGAGAACTCAGACTGCTCAACCCTTATGTACTGACATATCAGCGTAATAAAACTGCTGTGTTCTGCTTGTGTTCGGTCCATTTGACAAAAAAAAAAAAAAAAAAGAAAGAGAATAAGAATACTGGCCAGTGATTATTAACAAACACGGAATTAAGCCATGAGGTTTTGAAAGTCTGTGCAATATCATTGTTATGGAAGGAGTTTTACTGAGAGACTATTTCCACAGCTTAAAAATGGCCTCTACGTTTTAGGAGTGTTGTCCATAACATTGAGTTTGGAAATTTGCAGAGGCAAAGCCACCGACAGCTGAACTCATTACGCTAGCCTCCAGTAATAAATGCTCTCACTGTAATATAAGGTGTGTGTGTATTGGTGAGAAGTGAATTTTCTCACAGCACCCTTTGTGCCTACCTTTGTTGCTGCATCCACGGAGGCTCCAAGTTTAATAAGCTGTGCCACCATCTCCACATGGCCTTCTTTGGCGGCGAGATGAAGAGCATTCAGGCCATTCTGAATGCACAGAGAAACAAACAAAAAGGTGAGGCTGTAGAATGTATTTACATTTGTCCTATATAATAATAATAATTTAATCATCAAAACCACTTGCTAGCTATTAATGAGTCTACACTGACAAGCAAACAAGTCTTTCGTATCATATTGCATACTTATGTACTATCCTGGACTGTTATTAAGTGAGTGTTGAATTTTTAAAAACCTCTCACTTTCATTTGAGCAGTCAGATTTGAACCTCAAGTAACAGACATAATCATAATGTGGCACTGTTTGTTTAGATTTTGGGATATAAAGCCAGCTAAATTCATCAGAATTACTTTTCCAGGCACCAGTTATAAACTGCAGTGATGTAGTTAAGGTTGAACAACTGGCAAATTAAAATGACAATTTCCCTTCACTAGCACTAAGTGACCCAAACCATTTCAAGGAAAAATTCCCCTGTGTAAAATGTGAGCACCATTGGTTTTACAAAAGTTGTTGTACAGAACAGCCCGAATATCCTGCAGAGAGCCATGAACTCAACTTCACTAACACTTTTGAAACACTGACTAAGCCTCAGACCTTCTCACCCAAAATCAGTACCTCACCTTACTAAATCTAATGTGGCTGAATGATCACACATCGCCACAGCTACGCCCCAAAATCTAGTGCAAAGCCTTCCCAAAGGAGTGCTGGTTATTACAATAATAATAGTTTCAGTAATAGTTCAGTACATTTAACATTTCATGCTGTGGAACATCTGCAGACAGTTGAGAAGTACACCTTCTAAATAACTAAACTCAATAGTGTTACGGTATAAAATTGCTCAAGTAATTATAAACTACTTGATTTAAAACAGTAGTGGCATGACCACTGTTACGACTAGTTACACTACAATGACACAGAGACACAATTTTTGGCGAGTTTGTAAAACAACAATGTTTACATTTTTCTTTTACACCTTAATGTTTAAGGTCCAGCTGTCCAACTGTTTTAGGCTTCAGTTTGAGGCTTTAGATATAATACACTACAGCAGGTCCTGATAATAACCATTCTCAAATTCTAACATTTATCTAGGAACTAACTGGTTTTATTTCCAATTCACTGATTTCTTGTCACTATTAGGCTTCCCAAAATTGAAAACACCAGCTTAAAAATTCACATATATACAGTATACAGAAATTCTTTCTAGATAGTTTTTGTCTACTTGCTATAACATCTTGTTGGATCTAGAAGCAGCAAAAGCTACGTGCAATTCCAGAAGGGATGAAGAAATAAATTTTAATTGTTTTCAGGGACTCGGTATGAAAAAGCTCTATGCCTGTCAGTGACTGGCAACGTGCACACTAGTGTCTAACAACCAACCACTATCAAATGCATAATTTAGAGCAGCGGTGGCCAACCGCATGCGGCTCTTTGGCTGGTTTCATGCGGCTCTTACGTTCATATCGAAGTTTGTGTTTTTTAATGTGTGTGTTTGCTTCGCTTGAGTTCAATACGGTATTTTTAAGACTTAAATGATCTTGCCCCTACTGGGAAACTTTGCGGTATTTTCATCTAACGCACATGCGCATTTGACGAAAATACCGTATTAAACTCAAGCGAAGTGAACACGCACATAAAAAAAAAAACACAAACAATGTCTGTGTTTTCTACGCTGAAACACGTGAAATCAAAGCATCGATCTGTTCTGAATGACACCCATGTGAAAGAATTGCTTCGAGTGGCAACAACGGAATACGAGGCAGATTTGAAGAGGATTGTTCAAGGCAAGGAATGCCAAAAGTCCCACTAAGTAACATGCATAGTAAAAGAAAAACGCTATTGTAAATTATTATATTTTTGTTTGTGGACTTGGTTAAACTAAGAGTTTGTGTGTGTGAGACAGTGCACAAATTGTTTATTGTTGAAAATGACTGTCCTGTGGTCTTAGAACTGTAGGAGTCAATTTCTGTCATTATGTTGGTGTGTGACATTTACAATAAATCTGGCTGAGCAGAGGTATGTGTGTGTGTGCGTGCGTGCGTGCATGCGTGCGTGTGTGCGTGCGTGCGTGCGTGTGTGTGTGTGTTAGAGGAAGGGATGGGTGATGTTCATGTGTGCCCATGTGTATGATGTGGCTCTTAGCGGTAACACAGTAAAAAAAATGTGGCTCTCAGTCTCTGACTGGTTGTCCACCCCTGATTTAGAGAATCTAAACAAACAAGCTCCAGTAACTAGCCTAATATTATTATAATTTTTTTTTTTACTTAAAAGGACCACTGACTAAAAGAGGTTTGCGAACCCCTGCTGTGCATAACTGTAAGGTATGAATTAACATACATCAGAAATTTCCCCACTGTGGGACGTATAAAGATATATCTTATCTTATCTTTGAAGTATTACATGCATAATGTCAATAGCAATTGAATTTATAATCTTATGAAAATTAAGTCATCCGTGAGAAAAAAAAGAAAGAAAAAAAAATTAATGCATTGGCACTTAAGGCTTCTGTAGGTAATCTATATGGACAAAAGTACTGGGATTCCTGTCTTTTCTAGCCATATGTAGTTCTTCCCAAAACTGTAACCACAAAGTTGGTATGAAACCGTAAAATTGTATGAAAAGCGATAGCATTAAATCGCCCTTTTATTCGCTTTGGGATGAATTTAAATGCTGACTGCACCTCATGCCTCCACACCCTACATCAATACCAGACTTTACTAACACCCTTATAGCTAAATGAGCACAAATCTCTCCAATCGCACTGCAAAATTTAGTGCAACGTCTTCCTTAAAGAGTGGATGATGGTATAACAAGCAAAAGGGGACCAAATGTGGAATGAGGGATTCAAAAAGCACATACAGATCTCATTGACCATGTATTGTATATCTGACAAATTTCTGTTTGAGGCTTTAGATATAATACACTACAGCAGGTCCTGAAAATAACCATTCTCAAATTCTGACATTTATCTAGGAACTAACTGGTTTTATTTCCAATTCACTGATTTCTTGTCACTATTAGGCTTCCCAAAATTGAAAACACCAGCTTAAAAATTCATATATACAGTATACAGAAATTCTTTCTAGATTGTCTACTTGCTATAACATCTTGTTGGATCTAGAAGCAGCAAAAGCTAAGTGCAATTCCAGAAGGGATAAAGAAATTAATTTTAATTGTTTTCAGGGACTCGGAAAAAGAATGAAAAAGCTCTATACCTGTCAGTGACTGGCAACGTGCACACTAGTGTGTTATAGCTAAATTACAATTTTATATAGGTTTTAAAGGGAACCTGGATGGTAAGATTTACTGAGCATCTTGAAGAATCTGCTATAGCTTTTTATTGCTTTAGACACTTGCTTGTCCCACTACATGCTATGACTGTTAGCTTCGAAATATATACTTATTTACATTCATGTGGTAATAAAAAAGGTAAATAAAGCCAGAATATATTTTTCTGTTGTATGGATCAGAAGTTCTTACCTAGTGGCTATATTATGTACTGTATAGTCTATGTTTCATAGTACGTCGAGCTTCAGTACAGCTTGATTTGTAAAAGCAAAGTATAACTGACCTGGTTGCAGATGTTGATTTCGACCCCAGACTTCAGGTAATCGAGGGCTTTCTCCAGGTTTCCAGCCCGGGCTGCTCGCAGATAGCTGGCATTGGTGTCAGTCTGCAAAACACAGACACACTCCATTTTACAAAACATCATTTCCAATAAAGAAACACGTACAGCAAACCCATGTCTGTTAGCCAGAAATCTTGATGCCTGGGAGAGAGAGATTGCTGTAAACTGTATGTATTTCTTATGCCAAATTTTAATCATATTATTTAACTATAACACGTTCTCTGTCACTGCCTGATGATGTAATAACGAATAAACACAAATATCACACAAACGCATAAGCTGTATGTTGATGATGTGTTAGGTTTTCTGTATATGATACCACACTCAGATTTTTCCACGAGCCCTCTGGTGCTTGTTACACATGCTGCCTGACATTTTTTTATAAACTGGAGCAGTGAGAGCTGGAAGATTGATGCAAGAGAAGCATTGGAAGCAAAGTACTATAAAAATGTCGACTGCTGAAAGACAATGGGATGGAAAGGACATATTTCTACAGGGGGATTTCCACTGCAATGAGATGAGCAAATGCACTGCAGATAGCCCAGATGAGCCCACACCCACACTGTGTAAAAAAAAAAAAAAGACAAGACTTTCCATGCTGCTACAGTACAATCTAGTGCATTAGTGGAAGATGATGCTCATATTGCATCAGGGAAAATCTAGTTTGTATTTCAACTTTGCAGGTAGAGCTCTGTACTAGAGACTGTAACGTTGTGAGTACAAATTCAAGATGAGCCCCCTGTTCCATTTGAGCTTAGATTGTTTTTTGACTCACACAAATAAGGAATTTGCCCAAAAAACGTGTAACAAAATGCTATCTTGTGACTGGAAAGAAATGTTAATGGGACTCAGCTTTATATTTACCGTACCATATATCATGTATCCCAACTGACTCTGGTCAATGGTCCATCATTATTTGGATCTTTCCAAGATTTTGCAAACATCTTTATAAAACGAGGCAAATAGTTAACCTCCATTTAACCCAGTATTGTACATCATTCTTCTACTTAACTAATAGCACAAATCCTCTGTTCAAATATGACTTCAGTAAAAATAAAAGTAATGATCTAGTGGAACTATACTTTTATTTATGCAATTTGATGCATCCATTCTTCTGCACACCTTAATTTTTTGAAAGGAGGGAGGTTTCTATTATTACAGACAAACATTAAGACCCGTATTTCACACACTATTTTTGCACAAAGTGGTAGCTCATTGGTTAAGAAGTTGGACTTCTGATCGAAAGATGGTGATCTCAAATCCCAGCACCTCAAAGCTGCCACTGTTGGCCCCTTGTGCAAGGCCCTTAACCCTCAATTGCTTAGATGTATAAATGAGATCATTGTAAGTTCCTCTGGATAAGGGCGTCTGCCAAATGTCATAAATGTAATGTAAAAAGCATGGAGTTATCCTGTGGTCTTGTACCAAGTTCTTATTTAAATGCAATTTATGTTTCAAAGTTCCCAGGAATTACATGCCTTTCTGGAATATAGTGGAGTTAAAAGTAAGATATTACACATTAAAATGTAGTGAAGTAAAAATAAATAACTTAAAAAAAAAAAGATTATCTTCTAAATTACAGTAAGAATAAAAAAAAAAACCTCTTCCTGTCTACCACAGGTTAAACCATATAAGATGCCAAATGGAACATAAGAAATAACACATAACAGGCTGTGCAATTACAATTAAATAATGCAGCCGTGGTGATGTGATGCAATTCGAGGTATAAGCTGGGTGCTGCCACCTTTTCAATGTATTATCATGTTCTGTAGTTTTATTCCACTTACACCACACTAATTTGTTAAACCTGCTGTCCGTTACAGCCAGAACTGCTTGCATTATAGTATGAAAACAATATACACTTAGTGACCAATCAGACTGAGACATTTTACCGCACTCTTGTAAAGGAGTGTACACTAGAGATGGACAAATTTTCAATGGATTAAATTGACCACAGAGCACATTAAGGCCCAGTCCTGTGTCCTGTATTCCTTAACCTAAACTAAAAAGCATCTTGATCCTCACCTGATAATGTCTGTGGTAATTAAATAATTTGTCTTTGACAAGAATACAGAAAGTGTTTGGATAAAGATTTAAACCGTGGTGTGGTTTTCTCAAAGTCACATGTATAAACGTTATCTGGCTAGTGTCCACATTTCCATTCAATTAATTTTGATTTGTATAGAGCTTTTAACAATGGATATTGTATCAAAGCAGCTTTACAGAGATAAAATGATTATAAAGTTGTATAAAAGAACGTATAAGTTCAATCCATATAGCAATATATATAACAATGCAACAATTTTTTAGTTTATCCCTAATGAGCAAGCCAGTGGCAAGGAAAAGTTCCCTGAGGTAGCATGAGGAAGAATGCTTAAGAGGAACCAGACTCAAAAGGGAAACCATCATTATCTGGGTGTTATCGAATGGCCATTCATTACAGTTTCACTGATGCCTGTGACTATTAGATATATTTATACCTGAGCAGATTTAGACACTACTATGCTCACTGTAATACATTATTGTTTCCATAGTAAACACATTAAAAAGTGCTTCTACAAAGTCAGGGGTCTCCAACACTTTTGTGTAACATATAAATCAGTTCGTACCATATGTACATTTGGATAGTGGCTTTTAAAGGGCAAAATTTCCCAGAAGTTTCTTGCAACCTGGTAGCAACTTATTTTACAGGACCAGGTGGTTGGGGACCTCTGACACTAAGAACTTGCTTCACGAATGTTTCACAAAAGTAAGCACAGCAATTAGTTTTAAAAAGTTAATTTTACTCATAGACTCTTAGAGGACAAGCTATATGTTATATGTTCTTACACTTACTGTGTATTACATGATCAGAATATTATTACACAGCATTTTCTGTTGAAAAGAAGAAATTCAAAGCTTTCTGGATGCACAAAATCTAATTCAGGACAAAAGACATGTATTTCCCTACATTATTTCTCGAATGGCATAAACAACTGCAGCGGCGAATATGAATACCCATTGGAAAGAGAACTGCAAGCTCGGAGTGTGTGTGTGTGTGTGTGTGTGTGTGTGTGTGTGTGTGTGTTTTGTGAAAGCAGTCGATGCTCGAAGCCCAGCGTTTTTGCATTGGGAACATTCTTTCCATTGCTGTACAGAAAAGCATCCACAAGGGTCGAGAGTGAGAAGGTGTGGCCTGTGGAAAGCCAGACAAACAAGCGAGTCAGCATGTACGAACACACACACACACACACACACAGAAAGAGAGGGTGGGGGGTGATCCGTGGTTGCTGCAGTGCTGTAACAGAGTAAAGATTACCGACACACCCTTTCACACATGAACACACACTACGACACTTTGCACCATACAACTAATGCACTCGTGTTTTAATCAAACTGTTCACTCCTATATCATATGCTTTTGTCTGCGCATTCTACAGTAAAGGTTGGTCCTCCGCAGTGTGTGGGTGTTCTTCCTTAAGTCAAGCATACTGCCTCTCTTTCTCTCTATCTTTCTCTAAGACAAGACTTATTCTTCTATTTTAACCTTTTATTAAAACCTATACTTTGTACAAATTCGTTTTTTTTCAGCCCAAAAACATGCAGATCGTGTAATGATTTTACTCCCAGTGAGTCATTTGCTGGACATAAGAGACAATAACAAAGCAGATTTACTGCTTTATGCATTTTCTGCATAAAAGAATAACAGTTATTACAAGGTTTATGCATGGATTCTGAGAGCAATGCCATTTTGCATTCAGTCTTCATTTGCTCTTATAATCCCCACTCATATGGAAGGATATTCCACTAGATTTTGGAATATGGTTATGGAGATTTCAGCATTCAGATTTTGTAAAGTCATATACTGATGGGGTGAGGAGGCCTATCTCAAAGATCACAAAGATTGGGATCGTAGCTCTATAACAGGCCACTCAAGATATTTCATCTCTCTCTCTCTCTCTCTCTCTCTCTCTCTCTCTCACACACACACATATTCACTAGTGTGGCTTAGTTGGACATTTCTTTCTGACCTTGTAATCTAATACATCCCAGAGCAATACAATGGCATTTAAGTGCAATGACTGGGCAGGCCAATCCATTTCAGATAACACTTCACCTGACTGTTTGCTTTCTAAATCCCACTTACAGAGCTTGGGTGTATACTTTGTGTCATTGTCTTGTTTACCGTCTTACATAAGTTCCTCTGTTACAACCATAACATTTTTAATTTGGACTCATCTGCTTACAAAACCTTTTTTTCATTTTTTATAATTTGGTGCATATGTAAGCAACCTGATTTTATTTTAGATTACACCATTTCGAACATATCAGGATGCAATAGCTAGAAGAACTATGTAAAAAAACAAAACTACCTTTTAAGAAAAAAAACTACCTTTTAAGAATATACATGTGGTATTATACATAAACAATTTTTCCAAGTATTAATCATTAGGCTTATACACCGATTCATGAGGCATGTGTCAAAATAAATTCAAATGTCAGCACATATTGTCTAATTTACTGCTTTTAAAAGCAGTGTTTTTTAATCAGATTTAAAATATTTCATTTAGCAGTGCCTTAAAACACACTATATAACAGTAATTGTAGAAAGTGAAAATATCTGTACACCTATTTCTGGACATTATTACTCCTTTAAAGCTTGTAGTTTACTTGTTCTATTGGTAGATTTGCTTCATTCTAAAAATAAAAGCAAAATGATTTACAGAAAGAACAAGACAGTAAAAATTACTTGAAATAGGGTTTATAATCTTATAATAAGAAATAATAATAATAATGCTAATTATTTAATTATATCTAAGATATTTCCATTTGCTTAGTTCACGTGCTGTTGTGTTTTGGGGGGTTTTGGTATGGTTGCCTAAGTAAAGGCCTCTATGGAGAGATAAAGCTGTTGACTGACACACCACATACACTCACAATCACAGCAGACTCAGATAACAGTGAGCCTGCACTTGCTCATGGAACATAGATTGAGAATTCAGGAGCTCTAACACATATGCCCTGTATTCTACTGTCTCAGATGAATATCGTATATCGCAAAAGAAAAGGTCATGAGTTGAGATGGCAGTAATGTGACCCGCTCACCGGTGGACGAATTATTGAGTGCCATTGCATTAATGCTTTATTACATGCAGAAAGCTCCATGCTGATGATACCTCATTTTTTGATTAATTGATAAAGCAAGCAAAATGTAGTTTCATTTTTTTTTATAATCACAGCTCTATCATTAAAGCATTAGAGTAATGTCAGCTGTGATCATGCAGCCTTTAGATTAGCTACACTACACTGCATGACCAACAGTATAATGACACCTGTTCTCCACTCCCATATATGGGTCTTCAGCAAAGTGGTGCCATAAAGTTGGAAGCACACAATTGTACAGTTTTACAGTCTTTTCATGCTTTAGCGTCATTCGAGGCCCAAATCTGATTGAGAATGACAATGCCGTTGAAAAAAAAGCGAGCACTATGAAGACCTCGTTTGCCAAGGATGGTGTAGAAAAACCCGATCTCAACAAACACTTTTATCATGAACTAAAATGCTGATTACACCCCAGGCACCCTCACCCAGTACCTGACCTCGGCTGAATAAACACAAATCCACACAGCCATACTTCCATAGATGAATGGGATATAGTGTGCATCACATTCTGAACATCCTCCGACTTATAACAGGTCAAAATATGATCATTCTAAGTGATGTGATTGGTACCGTTTAGCATATCTAGGAATACCTAATTTTAACCATTCTTTCTACCATTTCTACTTCTATCATTTATTCACTGGTTATTTTCTACACACAATTGATAAAAAAAATCGGAATCCTTCATACTACTCTTGGCAAATTTGCTTATGATCCAAACACCTAAATGTTACATCTATATTAGATAATAAATTGCTTAACACTTATTCTACAGCATATGGACAAACATTCGTGGACACCTGGCCATAAGATTCTATATGCATTTTTGAACATCCCAGATGTTCCACTAGATTTTGCGGGTGCAGTTGTGGTGTTTTGTGGTCATTCAAACACAAGGGAGTTAGTAAAGTCTGGCAATGATGTAGGGTAAGGAGACCTGGGGTGCAATCAGTGTTCCAATTCAGTGTTCAAAAGGGCAGAGGTCAGAGCTCTATAGCAGGCCAGTCAAGAGCTTTCTCTCTTCAACCATGTAAAAATATCTTATTTGAGATCAATTTGTGTTCAGGATGATTGTCATGCTGGAACAGGTTTGGCTTTCTTAGTTCAAGTAAAAGAAAAATATTTTATATATATATATATATATATATATATATATATATATATATATATATATATATATATATATATATATAATATTTTTCTTTTACTTGAACTAAGAAAGCTAAATATATATATATATATATATATATATATATATATATATATATATATATATATATATATATATATATATGGCTGAATACTTTTATCCATATAATTTTTATACCAGCCGACTACAGAAAACAAATACTTATTCAGCACTTCATAAATAACATAACTGCTGTCAACCCAGATAAAAAAATGCATTATTGTAAAACTCTTTGTTTCTATGATAGTCAGTATATGAGCTTTTGTAATGTTTTAGCAACATTTTTAAATACCAATTGTTTGTTTAAAAAAAAAAAAAACATTTCCATATTGTTAGCCTGCCTATAACAGACATTTTAAAAACCATTCAACCATCCATTGTTACAGCATACATTCCCACACAATTCAAGAATAATCTCACGCTGTTGTTGTATTCTCAAGTCTGATTGGTCAGAAGGTGTTAAATTTTATATAGCAGCATGGCTCGAACAGCAGCATGTGCTGCAAAGAAAATCAGAGGCTTTGCACGATCTAATACAATATTGCTCATATCAAAGCAGTTTATACCTGGACACAAAAAAACCCAACACAAAACAGATTCCAAACGTGTGGTATTATTGATGTTTGTTGGACGATGATGATGAACATTTATTTAGTCTTTTTAGAAGGAGTTGCCAGTGTCAGCCATTTTTCAGACAAAGGAAAGTCTTCGGGATAAAAGGTTTCGCTGGGTTTCCAAGCAATTCCCAGACATTTTGGAAAATGTTGAGATTAATTGCCTCCAGTTAGAAATGTTAAAACACTATGGTAAAAAAGACAGAAAAACGTCTACCCTGAAATTATTTCATGAAGCAATTCCTATACCAAACTGTATAACAATCTATATTATGTACAATCTATGTGGTAAACAGCACATCAGATTAAGTACTAGTTAACTGTCAATTTGTCATTAGAAACCTCAAAATGCATTACCTAACTGTCTAACCAATACACCATGTTTGTGAGTAGAGATTCTAAAGGTCATAAGCCCTATATACAGTGCTGCATTTTCCTCCCCATTAATGCTCAGATCGACACAAAATACCACTATTCCACATCATAACTCTCCAGACTATGCTTTAAATCTCAACTAAAGCATAAACATAGTTTCATCGAATCCAAGGTCGTGCAGTTACATATCTTTTCAGCGGAGCTCTCACACTCTCCTCTGCCATGCCAGCATTTGAAACACATTTAAAACCTCAATCCGCCAATATGCAGTGGCGTGCTGTAGTCATGCCTTATTCCGGTAAATGCCTATTGACGATACATGTGCTTAACCTTCTGTCCTCGTGCACTCTAATCATGCTAAAAATCCACTGACCCTCCCTAGCTCATATTTCTCCCTTGAAATACATTAGCAGCAAACGACCTAAGCATTGTGGTGCACTAAAAGACGTTTTAAAAGTTCACTTACTAGCACTTGGCACTCTGCTTCCTCTTCCACAGCCATATTGACTGCAGTCCAATGTGAAACCTGAGTATTTGATTATCTATCCCTGCAAGCTCGAGCTACAGTTGAGGGGCATTATGGTAGACGCTAAAAATACACGACCTAACAAGGCAAGGTACACAAGGAAAGACTAATCAGTTCGTATGCTGTTTTGCTGCAGCCGGATGATTCCCTGTCACATTGCAGAAGCACCTCCTCTCTCATCCTTCCGTCCTTGTCCTCAGTGGGATGCTAGCTCAGCTAACATCCTCCTAAGCACACACATCTCTGGCTCAGCTATGTCCGCTGTCCCGTGCCCTCGCACTTACCATATTTGTAGGCGCTAGCGACTTCTGTGTTGGATGAGTGTAACCATGATCTTCTGGACTGAAATAGCCACAGGGGGAAGTGGTGGCTATGCTGAGGCTTTGAATGCCGGCAGGCCTCCCACACTGGGATTTGTCCAGCACGAGGCTTATTGTCAACTTGCTTATCAGCTCTTTTTTCGATTCCCCCCTCACCCCTCCCACCCTTCTCGCCTGTTCTCATCCACAATGTCCCGGCACAGCCAGGCTCAGTTCAGACGCATGGTACTGTTGGGAGCCAGTCAGCCGGACAGAAGAGCATTAGGATTGCTTTCGGTTGCATCTGAGGGCATTTCCCCATGTATTAATAGCACAGCAGCGTGTGGATTGCCACTTCCTGCCAGCTCCCGGTGGCATCAACAATGTAAACATCAAAATTCACACAACAAACACACATGCTCTAAGCTCTATGCTTTCTTGTTCGCTGGGTCAATCAATAAAATCGTGCAGTGAATTAATGGAACCTTGCAAATCTTGCTGGAGTATTTTTGATCCTGTCTATATGTGTAATTTCATTCATTTTTCTAACATATGAACAGTACATGTCTACTTAAACGCTCACTAAAAAGAACCCCAAATAATGGACAGCATTTTACATAATTCCCTGTGAGAAACTTTGTTTCATGCTTATTCTTCAGAAAGTGCTCTCTCTGACCTCTAGTCTCACACTGCAACCAAGATAACTGTCATGTCTGTGATGATTTTAGGTAAGCAACTGTGTTCCTAGCATACATATGTACACCAGAGACACACAAAACAAACAATTGCTACAGACGACTTTTAGCAACATTTCTTAATAGAAATACATTACGTCTGACGATCTTATCCTAACCGCATAGCCCTCGAAACAAAGATCAGACCCCACTGGGCACTCAGAAGAATGTGAACGCAAACATACCCAGCATTCCAGTACTGCTTTTATAGCACCATGTGTTCAGTGATTCTAAAACGCTTGGTGAGAGCACACTTGCTTTTGGCTACAAGTACACTGTTGTTTAAAAGAATTATACTCACAAGTCCCTTTTAAAGCATAGTGACAGTAATATTAGCAGGTTGAACCTACATTATGCTAATTAGCTAGTGGGGTAAGGGAAAAAAAAACGGTTAAATCGAGAAACTGTTGTTTGTTCCGTTCCCCAGCAAGAAATACAGAATCCTACAAATATTTGGGGTTTGAGTAGAAAGTGCTAGAACAATAAAAAAATTCTCATTTTACTATGGCAGAAAGATTCAACAAACTATAAATGGTCAGAAAATGAATAATTAATAATCCAATAGTCCAGCTCATCAAGATGTTGAAAAACACTGGAATAAAAAAAAAAAGGTTTATTATCATGGAGGATTCATTTACTTTTCGGGAGCTCACACCTCTTGCTTCCCAGAAAGCTCTGGGAAGAGCAGATGCATCAGCTAACCATCTCTATAGGACATGGTTGCCATGGCAACTGCTCCAAAAGAGACTGTTATAGGGACGGATGCTGGTGCTTGAGGTCTGAAAACTTATATATAATTAGGGAATTCCTTTTTTTTTTTATTTATCTATGTAGACACAAAGACATTTTTGCAACATGGTCAGGTTTCGGGCTTTCTATATAAACATGGGGTTTAGATTTGATGTGCAGTTCTATAAGAAAATAGCTTTGGGGAATATAGATATATAAGGTTAATGAAACTTTCTGAGATACAGTATTATTCTAAACAGTCTTCCCTAACAAATCCCCTATAAGTTAATATTTATAACACCCAGCAGAGTGCTCAAATCTAATTGGTCTGAAGGTGTGCATTATTTTTGTAAAAAAAAAAACAAGGTTTGGACCAAAGTTTCTGCTGTAACATGAATAAACAGCTTCAGAAAAATATTTCTCTTTGCGCCGAAGCGCCGCATGCCACATGCCACGTTTGTACCTACATGTGCATCTTTGTTTTTGTAACATCTCCACCTCGTTTCGTCACTGGTTCTATGTCACATGTGTTTGTTTTTGTTTATATAATGTCTCCATCTCTGTCCTTTACTGGTGTTCAATGCCTTTTCATTTACAGGTCTATCCACTTTCACGTGTATTAGTTTTCCCTGTTTCACCTTTTTCACTCTGCCAATTTAAATAAGTTTGCCTGTTAATATTAATAATACAATGTGTGTGGGGTTTTTTTTCCAGTCATGTGAGAGAGAAAAGAAAAGAGAAAAGCTGGTAAGGAAATAAATACCATGAAAACCTTGCCCCCTTTGAGTGTTCCACAATAATAAATCAAGTTATAAAGGGTTCAACTGCAGCCATGTCAAACAGTAATAAACAAAAACATTGTGTGTATTGCCAATTCACTGTGGGAAACGGAATGAACAACAACAGGAGGGGGTGATGCGCCACTACCCCCATGTTAAACATGTATTCAATATAAAAGTACCACAAAATAAAGCTGTGCTGTTTTTATTATTATTTTTTTTTTTTAATTTAGCACTTACTGTTGGATTTTGTTCGTAAACCTGAATATAGTAATATAATATTTGTAAAATGTTTTCCTCATGGTTATGGTGGATTAGTATCCATAAAACACCAGACATAAAGGAGAAAGCCACCCTGGATATGTGCCAGTCCACTGCATGCAATATTTACAAATCACAAATATGTCAGAGATAATATACTGTATATCTACAATTTTACAAATTAATTTTGCTTCATGGCAAATAATTGTAAGCATTAAAAAACCTATGCACTTGGTTAAAAAAACACTCTCTGTTTCTACTTATGTTTTGTATTTGAAAAATTAACTGCCTATAGCATGAGGAGCACATTGATGATCTGAGGTCTATCCAAAACCAATTTCGATATGGTTGATGCTCATTCGGTTAAAAATGGGTGGATGTGTGTGCATTTGTGTGTGCGTGTTTATGTGTGTGTGTGTGTGCATTTGTGTGTGCGTGTTTATGTGTGTGTGTGTCGGTGTGCATTTTCGATGCTACTGATGGCAGTTTACGACAGCTCCTCCTCCATTTCAGGCCAATGCAAGTATAAATCACCCAGCACACACACACTCCTTTCTGTGATGGAGGATGCTAGTTTATCACTGCCATTGCTTTCCTTTATTATTCACACCACACACACACACACACACACACACACACACACACACACACACACAAACACACTTTCTAATGCAAGATCTCTTTCTCTTTCCAGACTCCTTGACTTCGTCATTTTGCTGTATGAGTCACAACAATGTGCTGAGCATTTTTAGTTTACAGCCACTAAGGTGACCGTGACAGTGAACCTTCTCATAATCTGTATAGAAATACACCATAAAACACTGACAAATATTATAATTAAGCTAATAAAATAAAAAACATTAATCAAATATCCTGCCAATTCAAAATATACTGTATATTGTATGTAGTTTGTAACCCAACCATTGGGGTTGCACAAGCCAGTGCACTTAGTGCCAATTATAAGCCCTGGAAAAATAAAGAGGGTTGCATTAGGAAGGGCATTCAGTGTAAAACATGTTCCATATCAAACATGTGGATCACAAACCTAAATTCGTTTGATGCCCGGGTTACCAACGACTGCCACAGGTATTGTTAGCCAACAGAGTACCGGTGGAAATTGGGCTACTGCTGGCCAGAGGAGGAGAAGGAGAAAATGAAGACATTTACAGAGACAGGAAGGAAAGGAGAAGTGAAGGAAATTGAAGGTAGGGTTGGTACTTTAAATGTTGGTACTATGAATGGTAAAGGGAGAGAGATAGCTGATATGATGGAGATGAGAAAGTGGAAAGGGAGTAAGGCCAGGAACATTGGAGGTGGGTTTAACCTGTTTTATCATGGTGTGGATGGAAAGAGAAATTGTGTAGGGGGGATTCTGAAGGAGGAGTACAGTAAGAGTGTAGTGGAGGTGAAGAGAGTTTTTGATAGAGTGATAAATGTGAAGCTTGAAGTTGAAGAGGTGATGATAAATGTCATCAGTGCCTATGCTCCTCAAGTTTGCTGTGAGATAAAGAAGGAGAAATTCTGAAGTGAGTTAGATGAAGTAGTGGAGAGTGAAACGAGAAATTAACGATTGGTGATTGGGGCAGATTTCAATGGCCATGTAGGTGAAGGGAACAGAGGTGATAAAGAGGTTATGGGTAGGTATGGTCTTAGGGAGAGGAATGTGGAAGGGCAGATGGTGGTAGATTTTGCCAAAAGTATAGAAATGTCAATGGTAAATACTTATTTTAAGAAGAAGAAGGAGCATAGGGTGACCTATAAGAGTGGTTAAGGGTGCACACAGGTGGACTACATTCTATGCAGGAGATGCAACCTGAAAGAGATTGGAGACTGTAAGGTGTTGGCAGGGGACAGTGTAGCTACCTGAAGGAGGAAGACTGTAGTGTGAGGTTCAGGGAAGAAGTCAGACAGGGGCTCAGTGGTGGTGAAGAGGTGCTGGATAATTGGGCAACTACTGCAGAAGGTACTTAGTTTGACATCTGGAAATAGAAAGGAAGACAAAGAGACGTGGTGGTGGAATGAGGAAGTGCAGGAGAGCATAAGGAGAAAGAGGTTGGCTAAACAGAATTGGGATCAGCAGAGAGATGAGAAAAGTAGGCAGGAGTACAAGGAGATGCTGCAGCAGGTGAAGAGAGATGTGGCGAAAGCCAAGGAAAAGGCATATGAGGAGCTGTATGTGAAGTTGGACACTAAGGAAGGAGAAGAGGATTTGTACCGATTGGCCAGGCAGAGGAAATGTAGAAGGTGTGTGCTGCTACCAATTGTTAAGAATAAGGGATAGTTGTTAAGAATAAGTGCAGACCTTCTTAACTACAGGGGAATAAAGTTGATCAGTCACACCATGAAGTTATGGGAAAGAGTATTGGAAGACAGGCTGAGAGAAGAGGTGATGTTTGGAAGAGGTATTGTATGAGAAATTCTAGTTTGTCAGAGAAGTATGTGAGGGTGGTGCAGGACATGTATTAGGACAGTGTGACAGCAGTGAAGTGTGCAGTTGGAACAACAGACTGGTTCAAGTAAAGGTGGGACTGCCTCAAGGATCGGCCCTGAGCTACCTCTGCAAAAGTAAAAGGGAAAGTTTATAGGACCGTGGTGAGACCTGCTATGTTGTATGGTTTAGAGACAGTAGCATTGACTATAAGACAGGAGGTGGAGCTGGAGGTGGCATAGTGGAAAATGTTGAGATTTTCGTTGGGAGTGACAAGGATGGACAAGATTAGAAATTAGTTTATTAGAGGAAGAGCACACGTAGGACGTTTTGGGGACAAAGTGAGAGAGGCCCGATTGAGATGGTTTGGACATGTGCAGAGGTGGGACATGGGGTATATCGATAGAAGAATGTTGAGGATGGAGCCACCAGGAAGGAGGTAAAGAGAAGGAACAAGGAGGATGTTTATGGATGTGGTGAGGAAAGACATACGGGTAGTCGGTTTAAAAGAGGCAGATGTAGAGGACAGAGTAGTATGGAGACTAACAAGAGCAGCCGAAAGAAGAAGAAGATTGTATGTAGTGTGTATCAGTTCCAAGGAAGGTTTCAGTTAATCCAAAAAAATACAGTGTATTCTTCAGTCAGTCAAATCGATAAGAAGTAAAATTACCTGGTCAATTACTATGCTTATGCAGGAAACTAAACATTTAGCCACAGCATAAATCTTAGCTCCAAGCCAGATCAATACACCAGAGTCTGAGTCTTATGTCTCTTTGGAATTTTCAGGAACAATGTGCAAGAGTGCTGAACACAGAGGTGAAGATTGAGCAGCCTCCAGCACTCACTCCCTCTGGTGCCCAAGTCAAATCAATACACTGCTCCCGCATTATACAACCTAATTGTGACCAATTAACAGAGCAATGACGCCACACTGATTAAATCACCGAAAAGAGAGCAAAACTGACGCGTCCTTTCCTGTGCATGAGAACTATGGACTTCCTGAAAAGACATGTACGTGTGTGATTGGCTAGTCTTTGAGTTAACAGCAAGTAGTGTGGTGTTTTCGTGTTGCTCTTGAAGAGCAGTTATATGCTAATAGAACTAAGATTGCAGGCAAGCACAATCATGAAGACTGATGGTCTACCAATTCAAGTACAGTGGAACCCCGTTGTACGAGCAACCTACAGTACGAGCAAACGGAGATACGAGCAAACTCGCTCGCAAAATTTTACCCTGTTTCACGAGCAAATTTCGAAGGCACGAGCAAACCCACGCTGCCGGTTCCCCGTAACTGTGGCCGCGGGGGCGTGGCCGAGTGGCGGTTTGTGAATGGAGGGCGGGTCCGGGAGCAGATAGGCAGGGGATTGCCTCACCTGAAGTTAATGTGACCTAATGATTGTTTTCTTTTTTCAAGTGATCGGAGGGTGCATTTAAGGAGGAGAGCGTGTGTGTGTGTGTGTGTGTGTGTGTGTGTGTGTGCGTGCGTGCGTGCGTGCGCGTGGGGCACTAAGTAGACCAACACAAAAAAAAAACAAATAAAAGTGGCTCCTGTATTCATACGCTCTCCCACAGTAACTGTTTTTAGTTTTATACTTTTATTTCACTAGAAATCTTAAAAAATGTCTCCCAAGAAAATCAGTGATGGTGCTATGAAAACGAAAGTAAATAGAATTACCATGGAAACCGAGGAGTTTACGAGCATGGTGCGCGTCTTACACTCGCAATCAACCATTTTCACATGAGTAAGTGTTAAATTATGTTTATATTATGGTAATTTGCGGTGTATTTGTTTTTAAAAATAGGCTACAAATAGTTTTTAAATGCAGAAATAAGCGATCGGATGACATCTCGGAACGGATTAAATCACTTTTACATTCATTCCTATGGGGAAAATTAGTTCAAACTTACGAGCAAATGGACACACGAGCAATTTTCAAGAACGAATTAATACTACGAATTAATACTAAAAAAGTAAGCAAATCGTACACTTGTATGTTCCCTGAATGCTGTTTTCCCTCTGCACTTGTTGCAAAATGGCCGCATGTGCGAGCTGGAGAATCCAGGTGCTGTGAACTCTGGTTAAAGCCTCTCGTGATGCAAATGTCTGCCATACAGACACGGTCAAAGAGAACATCTGGAGAAGAGCAGTAGGCAGCCCTCCAGAGGAACTCACACAAATCGGTGCACATGTAGTCACATACAAACAACACACTAATGTTAAAACATTACAAGCAAGCATGCTGTATGTGAAAATATATCTGAGAAGTAAAATAGCAATCACGGTCAAACATTGTTTGCAGTAGATTTATAAATAATGTAGCTGAAACATGTCATTCTTCTTGCCAGTGTCAGTCTGCAATGATCACATCTGCAAGGTGGTTTTGGTTGGAGAAAAGTACATTTGCTTGTTCTCAAATCTCAGTCTGAATGACTTTTTTAAAATTAATTAGGAATCGTAATGGTTTCAAATAAGAGATTTTTTCTATTTTCACAATTGGGACAAAAAATTTTGAAAAGAGAAATAAATTACTGTCAGGTACAAAACAATAATAATCATGAGAGCATTTAAAATTGTTTGAGAGTACAGTAGCAGGATTGGTCATAATTCCAACAGAAACTGATAGGATTGGTCAGAATTCCATCAGCAGCTGAAAGTAGTGGTTACAATTCCATTAGAAGCTAACAGGATTGGTCAGAATTTCTTCAGGAGTGAATCAGAAGTGAGTCAATCAAGATTTTTATAAAAAAAAATCGCTGCAGCTTCCTGTATATCCATCTGCAAAAAAAAATCTCAAGAGATTGCCAAAAATTTTATAATATAAAAAACCTCTCCCAAATTTCTCATAAACTTTGCTGAAATTCTATAATTTTCCCATAAGGTTTTCTTTATGATTTATACCCATCAATTCCGTCATATTCAGAATTCTGAATTCGGAGGTGACCTTGCTGTAGAGGACTTGAATGACTCTAACTTATTCATAGCAGTCAGTCTCTTGCTGTCAGAGAGCATTAGAATATAGTGTGAATGGGTTTAGGTAGCTCCAGACCATGCTGGAACTCATCACCTTATATCATAGAGTTCCATCAAAATTTTCTAAGATCCCAAATGGTGTTGCATTTATGTCATTTACAAAGAATTGTAGGAAATGTCACATGTATTACACAGATATGCAAATGGGTTTTTGTTGCTTGGGTTTTTCACAATAGCCACAATGGGTTTGAATCTCAGAAGGTAAAACTAAAAACAAACTCTAGTATAATGAGATCACAGGCAGAGAGACACACTGCAGAATAATGAGGATGTAAAGACATATACCTGTGGACATAAGTAAACAATAAGATAAATGTAAATAAACTGTGACAATGTGACATTGAAAATGAGAATGTATGGCAAATATGTATTATGACACCAGCTTTACTGCAATAGTAACAGATATCTCTTATATATTTCCTTTTTATCTCTTAAAAGGACTGTTTTGAGACACACATAATTTTAAAAGTGCTTACTAATTATTCAGTCTTCATAAATAGAAAAAGGTGTTTAATCGACGGAATCAGGTGTCTGCAAATTGAATACATGGTCTCCAGATGTAATACTTTCCAAGCTATCACTGTTCCCAAAGTGACTTTTACAGCTGTGGTATTTTGTTCAAATGACAGTCACAGCCATCAGTAGACCTGGTCAGTAAATTTTGCATGACCAAACTATTTCTTACACATCCCAGAAAGGGTGTAGTGAATCAGGGCCTCAGTGTAACTTTTGTAAACACAGATACAATTGATTTACAGTAACTGAAGGCATACATTCAGTGACCATAGTTCTTTCAGATCTTTCTTGCAGTGGCATGTAAATAGCTTTGCATAATACCACCACTCACTTTACACTGTTATATAAATAAGGTTGATTTTTTTTTACTGCTGTCTCGATTGGTCTGTGGTGTTGGGTACAAGAATCTTTTAGACTTTCGGGGGCCTAAAAGCTCATTAGCATTAGCTGAGGAGACTCCAGAAGACTCCCATCAGTACCACAATAGATTAATGAGCATGGCCCAACCAGTATTAGCTCACATTACAACATGAAACACAAAACTATTAACATTAATCTTTAATAAGGCTCAAATATGCCTTGTATGGTGTACCGTAACAAAGAATGTCATACAGCCAGCTTTACTGGGAAAAAATGGTGCCCATATTTCAAGTTAATTTACAAACCACCAGACCAGTGGTCCAGATTGCTTCAGCTTGTATATATATATTTCTACGTTTTTAATTAGATGTAACATGCACAAAGAGGTGTACATTGATACTGAGATTCTAAAGGGCACAACAAGAAAGTAACAAGATTGAAAGGTTTTTAGTCAGATGTAAAAATAAAAAATATAACTGTAAGGTACAAACAATAACTATAGGAGCAGAGAAAATTGGTCACAGGAGCACAGGAGGAAGCAGGATTAGTCAGAATTCTGTCAGTAGCTAATTGAATGGTTGGAATTCTTTTAGGAGCTTGCAAGAATTGTCGGATTTCCATCTGACAATCTGGCAAGATTGGACAGAAGTCTATCAGGATTGGTCAGAAGTCTTTTAGGATTGGACAGAATTACCTCAGTAGCTGAATGGAGTGTGCGAAATTGGTTAGAACTCTCAGTCAGGAACTGGTGGGATTTGTCGGAATTCCATCAGGAGCAAGCATAATGTGTAAGATTGGCTTAAGGAGCTGGTGGAATTGTACAGAATTCCTTTGGGAGTAGGGAAATCTGGTCAGAATTTTATGATTAGAAAGCAAGATTGTCAGGTTGACTTAAGAAATGGTTGAGAATGGTTTGGAATTCCTTTAAGTGCTGAGAAGAGTGGTCAAAATCCCTACAAGAATGGTCAGAATTCCATCAGGAGTGGCAATGTTGGTCAGAATTCCATCAGGAGAAATCAGGATTTCTCGGGTTGGCTTTATTGGTGGGTATGAATGGTCACATTTTCTTGCGGAGCTGTAAAGAATGGTCAGAATTCCATCAGGAGATTGGCAGGACTGGACATAATTCTTTCTAGAACGGGCAAGAGTGGTCAGAATTGATTCATAGGTAAGACGAGAACGGTATTAAAAACACAGCCGTCATAATAAAGTAGCTTGGAAGTAATTAATTTCAACAGATGCATTTTCACAGTCAGCATCTTGCAAAGTCAGCATTTTGCACCTACAGCTCGTCACTTCTATTCACATTAAGGCGTATTAGCATGCCTGAGGTAGGCCAACATACACACAGATCTTTTTTCGTACTGATAAGGAAATCTGACATCTTTTGCACTGATTCTGTCTCATCTAGGTACAGTGTGACCCAAAAAAAATGACATCTTTTGTAGGCTAAAATACTGTACGCATGGTTTTTACAGTGTCTGCATTTGAATAAACTATAGAGCTGTTTATAATGTGGAAACAAGTTACAAAAACAGCATCTGCTTTGACTTTGGTGATTTAAGGCAGATTTCAGATGCAGTGAACACGGCTTGTTTATCGAATACAAACCATAAAGCTGATTCATTTGCGCGTGAGCGTGATAAATGGTGTGACAAAACCAGTGTGCATGTTTGCTCACAGATGGACCTTTCATGGTTCAGTTGCACCCCTCTGGAGCCAATCAGAGACCCTGGCACCTCTCACAGCTACACAAACAAGCTTGCAACATAGATTAACGTGGAGCAAAATCTTTAAAAACTGATATTCCAAATCAAATATCATCATCACACCAAAGAATAAGGCCATGGTAGGGCTTTGTCACAAACCTTAAATATGTCCAGAGGGCATTTTGGAAGGTTTTGTGCTATTAATTTAACAGGATTGTAATTAGTATCTATTTCAACTCTACTACTGAATTAGTTCTCCGGTTCGGTCTATATCAATTCCATATGACACACACATTTTATGACTTTCATTTTATCACTTGTGTACAATCATTTATTTGCACTATTAGACTTTTAGACTATTTTTTCCCTCAATTTCAGTCAAGGCTTCAATCTAATTTCCAATACTTAAGGCTGCTTCCAGTGAATTTCTCAAAGGAGAATGACTGCAGGAAAGGTAGCTATAAAATGCAGGAACCTGAGAGCATAAGGTCATTCTTTCTTTAGCAATCAATGTCAGTAAGAGGACAGAAGCTGCAGGTAGAGGAGGGGGAGGGAACTTTCTTGGTAGATGATGGTCTGTCAACTGATGGGTCAGGCAACATTTCCGTGCAGACTACGCATATTTCCATTCCAGTTTTTCAATCCCTTGCCCCACCTGTATATATCTGCACTGGAGGTGGGGTACTGTTACTCCTTCTTTTGGAGCAGCAGCATTGTTTTTAACAGCCCTATGCTTGAACATGCTTAAGCAAGCTGTCTCCAGAGTCGTTCAGCAGCAGCAGCAGCAGCAGCAGCAGCATAGAAGAACTAGTCCTAAAACACCAAACCTATCTGGACTCCATTCCCATAAATAAACCTGTGCTATCTTCATTTAATGTGAAATATCTATTAAACAAACCCTCTCTCCTAAATGTACTGAGGCATAAATAGTTATCCCTTAAGGTTAGTTGTTTGGAGAAAAAATTAAGATGATCCATTATCTAATTTGCCACTATTCAACTGGTTTTGGAAATAAAAACAAATAGAACACTATATATCTGCATCAGTACAGTCCTGTTCATTTTTGCCTGTACAGTATGATGCAATGTACAGAAATGGATAAATTGTTGGTTAAGTCTAGGGGGATGTTATGTTACTGTTGTTTTTTTAATTCAAAATTCCCATGCCCTACAACCTATAAGTAATTCCTAATTATTTGTTTTTATTTACCAGCATGCCAGCAAAGGAACCAGCAGAGTGTAATTACAGGCCTTGTTTAAATTGTTGTTTATTCTGGTTGCCACTGTCCTCACCACACAGAGGTGGCAAAAGTACACACATCCTTCACTCAATTATATGCTCATGTTATAAATTACTTTGGTAAAAGTTCTGACTACACTTTTGCACTCAAATTAAAGTAAAAAGTTCTGACGTGGAAAATTACCAATACAACAACCTGTTTTGGTGTCATGCCGGTAACTGGACCTCACATCATATTTATATATTAATACAAAATAATTTTAAAATGATGTTACTTAATGAATGTATTCAGGCTGAACAACCACCATATAGAACACAAGCAGAGAAAAGATGATGATGATTAGGTGATCAGAAATGTCTCTGTTCTCAGTCATGTTCTCAGTCAGCCTCTTCTTGTTCCCTTCTGTCTTGCTTGTTGTTAGCTTTACAGGCTAGCTTACGTCTGTGGTGCATGATAACCAGGAAATTATACACCAGCTTTAGATTGAAAAAGCCACGCAATGACAAGAAATAGGTTGGTGGGCTAAAAAAAGGCGCAATGAGAAGAAAAAATATTGATCATGTCCCCAAATAAATTAAAACTAAAGTAAAAAGCCTGAAAATGTAAGAAGTAGAAAGTACAGATATTCGTGCAAAAAATTTAATGAGGGAAAGTAAAAAGTTGTCCGAAAAAATAAATAGTAAAGTACTGAAACCAAAAAAATCTACTTAAGTATTTGTACTTCGTTAATTCTCATCTCTGTCACCACACGATTTCACGGTTGATTTGAACCCGTTAATAACAGCTCCAGCCTGAAGACTTTCTGTAGCAGAAAAACTGTTTTACCACTGAAATTGACACCGGGGACTCCTTTCATAAGACATATTTGATTCTTCCTGTTACCACAAAATACTGTAGCATTAAATCTTCCCTTCAATGAACTAGGAGATACAAAACCTTTTCCAGCATGACAGTGCTACACAATATATGCTTCATGTAGATATCCTTTACATGGGTTGGTTTGGAAGATCTTCTGCTATAGAGCTCAGACCTCAACCCTACTGAACACCTTTAGGGATAACTTTACTAACGCCCTTGTGGCTGAATGAGCACAAAACTCCACAATCCCACTTCAAAATCTAGAAGTGTGAACAATCTAGAACATTTTTCTTCCCAAAAGAGTGGAGTTTATTATAACAGTAAATTGGGACTAAAGCACATATGAATCTTATGGTCGTGTCCACAAACTGTCTGTAAAGTGCTTTTGGAACAGGAAGTCAGGGATGAGTAGCAGGAGGGTCAGACGACATTCTGTCTATGAGAGAGCCATTATACAGGACAAGATGGAATAATGGACAGCGGAGGATCTGATTACAGTAGATCCTTACAGTGGCGGAGAGTCTCAGCTTATCAGCAGAAGTTAATGAAGACGCTACTGTAGAGTAGCACATGCTTCTTCAGCTCACTCTGACTGCTGATGAAGAATAGAACAGGGCGAATAAATTAGGCCACCGTCTTTCTCTCTTTCTCTTTCTCTCTCTTCTGTGGTCATTGCAGAAAACGCCCAAGAAAGACAGAGACATGCAAGAGATCAATAACTCTCTCACGCCGCAAACATCAGGATGAGTTACGTCCAAAGCCCACCAAGACAGTGACCACTGCCCCTCCCCTTCACTGCAGACACTGAATCACATCAGTGATGCAGCGCCAGACCCACACAACAAACCGCATCCTTTTGCATTTTGCTACTATTGAGCCACATGCAGCACTCTTATTAATAATACAGACCTAATACAGTCATGCATCATGTGTTTTCCAAACCATAAAAACAGTGCAGGCTGCAAAAAAATTGTTTAAAGCTAAACATGATGCATCTTTACCTGTTGTTAACCCCTGAAATGCATACTAATGCAAATTGATATGTGCAATGAAATAAACTCAAAGGTTCGAATTAATACGCTTGTTTCTGACACATTATTGTTCCTATAATAATTAATCATACACAGAGATATTTATATCATTGATATTTTGCCATTTCTTGGTAACATGACAAAAAAAAAAAACAGCATGTGCTTTAACGTAAGTGATAACAGGAAGTAACTGTTTTTTTTTTAAACAATAAACTTAAATATAAATAGATAGAAAAGTTATAATGTTTCACATTTCATGTTTCAAAGGTTTTCTTAATTGCACAATGTTTTATAGTGTCCTGTGTATTAGGTTATCGGGCCTCTGCAAGCCACCAGAACAGCATTCAGTGGATTTTACAAGTTCCTGGAACTGTACTAAAGCAAAATACACCTTTCTACCAAAGACATTCCATAAATTGCTGTTTTTGATGTTGGAGGGAGAGAGTGCTAATAACTTAATAAATAATAATAAAAAGAAAGAATGACAGTGTTGGATAGTTAATGCCTTGATTGCGTTCTGTTTAATAGACCCAAGAACAAATAACAGGAATTTATCTGTCTGTCACAATAGGAAGGGACAGAGTTGCCATAGCAACAATATGTCCTTCACCCCAAACCTCAAAGCATTGTACTTATTATTACTTTGTGTATGAGGAAAAGAGTATATATTGTGTAGTTAGTGTGGTAGCTTTGGATAAAGCCGTAATCATTGTTTGTATGTGTGTGTGTGTGTGTGTGTGTGTGTGTGTGTGTGTGTGTGTGCAAGAACTAACCAAGAACAAAGACAACCGCTCATTTGTGCTAATCAGAGCTTTCTGAAGGGCCTTGATGGGGGTGTCATGTTTATGCTTAAGTGTTGAAATAGAGGCAAATACTTAGTGTGGCTTTGTAATCCTTACTTCTCATTTTACCCTCTCTCTCTCTCTCTCTCTCTCTCTCTTTCTATCTCTCTCACTTATTCTCTGTCATCTGTCCCATTAACCAATCTTGCTAAGCAGCATCACCTGTGTAAAACCCCTGCAGAGATAATATGTCCTCCTATAGGATTTACACCATCCAGTTAGACTCAGAAATATGGTTTGTAGTTTCCTCAGTAAACTAAGATTTGCTAGCAAAGCAGAATGGAAGCTTTGTAAATATAAATAAACTCTTTAAACTCGAAAGAACATTCATTCCCAAGTCTTCCAACTACATGCGCTACATGGAATAGTTCTTCATTGTTACTAAACAAATATTTGATTTTATATAAATAATATACCACACTATCTTCACCTCGTATCCTATTCACTCTACACCAGCAAGTGACAAATAGCTTGTCAACTATGTAATCTGTAGCTACTTTATAGGTAAGATAAAATGACCTCAAAACCTTAATGAAGAGGAAATGTGTTATAGCTTAGTGGTGAAAAAAGTACTTTGGGACAAGAAGAGTCAAAAAGAAACCTGGACAATTCCAATTCAGAGATTTTATACTCTTTTCCTTCTTGTAATGTAAATGCAATTTCAGTTTAAATGCATAAGTGTAACAGTGGTCAAGTACAACTTTGCTTGTTACAGACATTATAAATCAAAACATCAAGTAATTCTATTGTTTAAATGTTAATCCCAGTCACATACACTTTTGGTCTAAAATAGTCCTTGATATCCTGCTACTACTCGGCTAAACAAAAAGATTATTCACCTGGTTTTAGACAAATATTACATAACTACCTCTACGATATTCAAGACGTTTTTTCAATTAGCTCATTCTGACATATGTATTACAATGTACCTAAATTGAGGCAGTCTGTAAGTTTTTTACGCTTATAATCTCTACTTTCACGTTTTTGTTTTTCTACATAAAGTTTCTACATACATTTTTATAATCATGTATTGTTGTATATGACTGAACAAAATCGAATCACGTGTTTTTTAGTAACAGTAACTAATCAAGCACTAGATGGGGAACTAAAGAAAAGTCTGAGCACATTTGCCACAGGATTTGCTTATAAATTGATAAACATTTATGAAAATGTCCCAATTTGATAAAAGCAGTACCAGATTTTCATTCTGATGTTGAAGGGAAACCTAGCTAACCTAGCTAGCTAGCTAAAAAAATCCCCTGAGGTAGCTCAGGAGCTAGTTGTCAACATTGGTTTCTGTCACGGCTTTTAATTTTCATAGCTACAAACATTAAAGGCACATCATGTCCTAAACTCTTGTTGCGCTTTTCGTTTGGAATGTTTATACAAAAAATATTTTTCTCATGAAGAGAAGTGCATTATTGAGAAGAAGCCCTGTGCTTCATCTAAAGGGACGAGACTGCGAGGATGGAGACTGTGGAAACAGAGAGAGGTTGGGGAAGTGAGGTTTGGTTTCAGGAGGCAGGCGATTACCGTCAACTCTTTGGCTGGCTCTGAAGCTTTTCTCTTGTAAACAATGATATGATTGTGGTTGTGAAATTGATTTTATCACCACCACCTGCTGCTGCTGCTGCTGCAAAAAAAAAAAATCCATAAAAATGTTCCATACTATTTCCTAATAGTATAGCAAGACCTAAAGCTGGAATCGGTACAAACTTTTGTTTATAATATGAATCTATACATTCTTACAAAATATACAGTCAAATTGTCTATATATTTAAATGGAAATAAGAAATAAAACAATATGGTATATGCCGTTAAAACTATATACTTAACGTTGAAATGGGTTGCAAAATACTACCAGGTCGTTGATAAAATTCATATTACTTTTGTCAAATAGACAATAGTACAATAGACTACACAAATTCCCAGCATTTTCCCAGTGCCATAGGTTCTACTTTCATGTCATATTGTTTTGAGTTCAAGTCTTGAGATTTTATTTACAGACTCCCCATTTGTTTATCCTACTGTGTTCACCTGTTCTGTGTTAAGTCTTTGGTCAGGTTGTCTCTGTGTGCCCTGATGAGTCTGTTCCTTCGATTAATTATGTCTATTTTACATTGTTTTTATGTTCTGGTTTGATTATACTGTTTTAAAGATGTCTATCTGTGCACTCCTGCTCGGACCATTCTTGAACATTCTTGTGCTGTTCTAAATAAAACGCACACTAAATGCCTGTAATTGCATCTACATCTTAAATGGGCTTAAATGAAATTATAACCATTATATTTGGAATATTTAATAAAATATCAGCATTGAAGAGAGAGCAATCGTGATCTATTATTTATATAAAATATACATGAATCCTATAAAATATTTACTCAGATGAGATAACGAGTGCTGCCATAAAAGCAACATTATGGTAATGAGACGTCCCTTCTGAAAGCGGATAAAGGAGATCCCGATCTGCCGAGAATAAAATGAATGGATTTCATTTGGGAATTAATCAGAATAGCAGGTCCCAGTGTGGAGGGAAAGAGGGAGAGAAGGAGAGAAGGAGGAGCCATGGAAGAGGAAAAGATGGAGAAATTGCCTGAGGAACAATGGAGGTGGTGGTGAGGAACTGCAGAAATGGAAGCTAAGTGACGGAGGATTAATGCAGTTGTCTGGTGTGTTTGCTCGGCGGACGGTTGGGGGTGAAGCTGCCGGTGTGAGGATTTAGGGCCTGCGAGGGGGAGAAGTGTGGCAGGGAACAATGGTGCACTCGAATTTGACCACGTGCGAAGAGGATGAGGAGATGATGGAGAGAGCGAGGGAGAGCGGGAAGAGAAGCAGGAGGAGGGGTGAAGTGATGGGGGCAGGAATGTAGATGAAACGCAGCAAAAAATTAATTAACAGCAGGGGTTCAATTTTCCACCATCAGCCCACTCATCCCCCCATTTCTCTCTCTTTCTCTATCTCTCTCTCTTTCTCTCACACACAGACTTTCTATCTGCTCCTCTATCTCTTGCTTTTTTTTGCCTTCCATTTCTCAATTTCCATATTTTCACTCAATTTTTTGCCTCTCTCTCTGGTGACCTCCTTTTATTCTTTCTCCCATTCTATCTATCTTAGTCCCCCTTTTCTTAGTTTTTTTTGTTATCGCTTTCCTCCCCTCTCCTTTCTTGTTTCCATTCAATGTTATTGCTCTCTCAAGCCATCTTTTCTATCCCTGATTTATCCATCATTCTGTTTTTTCTTATTTTTCTTTCTCTATATTTCCCTTTCTGTTGCTATGGTATATCTCTGTCTCTATTTTCAAACCTCCTTGTCCCAGCATCTCTCTTTTCTCAGCCTCGCTCTTTCTACTTTTCCTTTCTCATTCTCTATCGTTCTACCTATGACTGTCTCGTTATGGTCTTTTCTTTCTTTTCATACCCCCCTTGCCTTCATATTTCAGCATCTTTCTCTGCTTTTTTTTGTGTGTCAGCTAATCAGCCTCTTGCTTTTCACCGACTTTTCCCTTTCTCTTTTTTTAACCTCTTTTGATTCTTTTCTTCATTCTTCATCTCTTTATATTTCTCTCTTCTTCATTCTCTATTTCCATTTGCATGTATCTGCCAGCCCTCAAGTCAATTTACAATGTAGCAGCTGTGATCTTTGTTCATGTGGATCTCTGGCATTGCTAGGATTGATCTTGAAACCTTTAATTCTCAAAAAATGTACACACATATTTTAACTTACATAAAGTAGACTGTTATAATATTTCTGATGTCTTAGAAACCAGCGAAAGCTTTAAAAACATGAAAAGGAGTCCCAGCTCTGAAATAATGACCGACAATTAGGTAATTTAATAATATATGTGTAATAGACAACACACAGAAATACACACACACACACACACACACACACACACACACACACACACACACACACACACACACACACACACAGAGTGCTAAGTCTGTTTGTTTTCATTTGTACAAAAGAACGTAAAGGCAGAGCTGCCAAGTGCTTAGAATAGCAGACAACAAAGTATAGATTTCTTGTTGTGGGACAGTCACCACACACACACACACACACACACACACACACACACACACACACACACACACACACAAAATAAAATAGCAACAGCTGTATCCCAGGCTGCTGTGGACACAAAGACATATTCAGTGAAGCCATGAAGCATATGTCTGTCACAGTCGAAGCCCATAAGACCCTCACCTTCACAGGCTACACACACTGATTAATCACATGGCCATGCCACTGCAGTCTAACAGTTTTTTTTTTTGGTTTTTTTTGGACCAGGTTATAGAAATGTATAGAATTTTTCAGACTGTGTGACGTACATAGTACAATTATGCATCAAGAAAGTATGAAATGCAAACCATGCCTTTATTCTTTTCCAATTTGGCTCCTCGCGAAGCTTCCAGACTTCTCTCTACTAATGTCTCATACCTAAGACTCTTCAAAACTCATGTCCATACAGTTTCACTGCTACTCCGGTTCCACTATCAATCAATGATGAAATGAAAAATCGACTCAACATCTCTGTCATGATCAGACATAATCCTTAAAGCTAATCACCTTAACCAGTTAGCAGGGAAAAAAAAAAGCTGAGGTAAGGGATTTCTTTATTTATTTAAATTTCCCAGTGTGCTGCGTGTGAGAGTGTGATAAGGTGTGATGGAGGAAGCTGTTTGACCTTGATGAGGAAGCTGCAAGTGTTATAACACCTGTTCATTAAAAGCTGATGCTGCAGTTTTACACTGCAGGTCAAGGTATTCTAGACTAAACGTGAACACACGTGTGCAAACACACAGATCTATATGGCAGGGGTGACTTTGAGTTAGTGCGGCTGACAGGCAGTGAGGCGATGACCGCTAAGGACTGAACATTGTGTTCTTTGTAAGGACTTAACCTCCTGTCCATTCAAATGGCCGCCAATACGGGCTCACCTCAGCAACAGATTCATTTCAAACCAAGTTTAATTAATAGAGATGTACTAATCTATTTTATTACATTTTTTAAACGAATTGATATCAGTACGCAGATTATACATCAAACATGGATACCTCCATTTGACATTATTTCCATCCAGATATTGAAGTGCCTAAATTCCTGCATAACGCCTTGCCAGTTAGCATTAAACCTTTACACTACTGATAAAAAATACATCACATGATCGTGAAATATTTCAAATCCGATCTAGTAGTGGTACAAAATTTTAGGTCAATATTGCGTAACATACAAATGATCATCCGGTTAGAAGTGATATTAGCATGCACGGGCTAGTCATCCACTCTGGTTGTTCATCGAGGACATGCGCTGCATCAGTAGGTATTGCATTGAAATGCACGCTAAATATAAGCGGTGTGGAGGCTGCGGGGTTCTGCAGAGACGATGGTATTTTCTACAAGGAGCATGCACTCAGCCTGCATGAATAAATAAAAGCCTCCTCCTATGGCGCTTGTCATGAAAACGAACCTAGTATCTAGGTTTTTCGACATACTATTTCTAAGAGAACAATCTTTTTTTTTTTTTTTGACAAAAGAAGGACACACATGGTGGCGTTGCTGGTTGGAAGAGGGTGGGAGGTGATGGAGCAAAACACCAGCTGGAGACACCACCGGGGGTTGGGGTTGAAAGAGGACAGTAAAGAGCAGTGTGTCGAGAAAGGCAGATTAAAAAAAGACAGGTAGGATGGATGGGGAGAGGGAATAAAAGGAAATTAGGGAAATGAAAGGAGGTTCAGAACAGGGGGACACTCTTTGGGGGGAGAGAGTCTTTCACAGAGCCCTAGGGAGTGCCTGTGTCTCCCTGGAGTCCAAAGCATTCACAGCTTATCGCACCAGCCATAAAGCATGCATGGAGGACGCTGGGATATCGATAAAACGTCAAACATGCACACATATTGCAATAAGACACCAATACTGGAGGAAGCAGGACAAAAATAACGGCAATGTAGTGCAGATATTCTTAAAATGTCCCTAAAGGACATCCTGTTGGGAAAAAGGACTAATCTTGTTAGGCTGGAGAAAAAAATCAATATGTAGTAACTAATTTAGCCAGGCATTCCTGAAATACTTGGAAATTAAAGTGTGAGATAAATACACAGAAGGATCGCATATTGTGGTCTTTCTGTGTAAAGCACATGCTGCTCCTATAAATAAGTCCAAGCTGCAGCATCCTTTACTGCAGTCTCACAGGTGATCTTCTCCACAACAACAAAAAAAACCTTCACACAAAAGGATTTTACTGCCTGTGAAGTGGACAGCCCACCACTATCTGTGTGTGAGCTGCAGCCTGCAACTACCATAACAACACAATGGAATGTCCACCCCCCTCCTGGCTGTGTGCCGTCTTGCCCGGTCCGTACCTTTTTCTTGCCTTCCCGAGACCTCTTCCTGATCTTCTTCTTCTTCTCCTCCTCGGCAGCGGTGAGCTCCAAATCCGCTTTCTTCTTCAGCTGGGATGCGGCGTGAGCCATGCTTCAGAAGGGTATCCTCACGATGAAATAATGAAATAATGTCCGAAAACGGAATTAAAGATCTTGCAGAAGAAAGGCGACCCCTGCGTGATGGAGGGATGTCTCTCTCGCTGTCAGAGGCAAAAATCTATCTTTTTTCCTGCTATCCACAGTTGGGGTGATTTAAGACTGTATGTGTATGTATATGAGAGCATTTTTAAGGACATGCTGTTCTCTACTTGATCAATTTCTTCCAGGTCCTACCTGATCCCATCCTCACGGTAGGTAGCAGAGACAGAAAGTGAAGGATGGAATGAGGCTGAGAGAGAGAGAGAGAGAGAGAGAGAGAGAGAGAGAGAGAAAGAGGGAGGGAGGCAGCTGGGACAGCAAGAGGCAGTCTTGCACTTGTATCCTTCACCACCAGCTGGAAGTGCATAAGTGTGGGGAGGGGTCCTGGGGACAGGGGGGGCTTCTGTGCAGATTAGCGTACACACCGAAACACAGGTGGGGGGATGAACACACACCAGCTTGGAGCAAATTGCTTCATGTGAAGATGATCATGCCGTCCGGGCTTGAGATCTCACATCGTCTCATGTTGATGTAAAGCCTCACACATCAAGGGGGTGATCGTATATAATCGGCAGCCATTATGTGCCTATGTGTGTGTTACGTTTACTGCATTCACATGTCTGTGCTTTGCTCCACACGGCACCTGAGCTCATGATGGAGAACTGCAGTCTGTGAATGTTAATGACGCGGCACGGGGCGGGCTGAGTGAAAGAACGTCACGCGGCCATTGGCCGTCTTTACTCCAGAGCGCACCACGCGAACCACAATACGCAGTGGGATGAAAAGAAGAGCGGAAACGAAAGAGTGCGGCACAGAGCCAATCCACTTTTTCACACCCTGTCCCAGACTGCCTGCCGTGTCCGAAGCTGAACTGTTGCTAGGTGGATGCCATCTTCCTTTTATCCTTCTCTTTTTGAAAGGGGAGCTTCAGCAGCGAGTGCCGGATAGGAACAGATGGGTGTTTTGAGAGTCATGACGCATGTTTCTGCTTTGTCCCTCATACAGAATGCACCAAAGCCAGATAGAAAGAAATCTTTCCATTATTATAAAGATTATGATAAAGAACCTGATCGGGTATGCAAGGAAAATATACCAGTAGAATGGTAAAAAGGAAATATGACATAACTACACCATTAACATTCAACCTAATATAATGTCAAAGACACTGCTGGTCTTACAATTGAAACTCAAAAATAGTATTTCTGTGTTTTCTTCACCTCATTGCAATGTTGCGATGACCGAAAAAAAATTTTTGACGCTCTCGACTCAATCCACGACCACGAGCCACCACAAGCCCATTTCCCATTTCACTCACCACTTCTACTCTGCATTTTTATATCCAATGAACATCGCAGTCCAAAGGAATCCAAATTTGCTGTTGGAATAACTTCTATTACCTCCACTAGAAAAACCACACCTAAGGACCCCCACACCCACATTCACTGATCGTTACCCCCATATACTTCTATACACTATCCCCTTACTCTCCATCTCTGGGGTAATTACTGTACATACTAACGACTCCCCCCCCAAAAAAAAAACAAAAATTAAAAAATCTTTAACAAGGCTATCCAGGGAGAACAGGATCCTCCACCTTGAAGCATACAAATATGTGGAATCCTGCCATAATAACAACTCTTCAGGGAAGGATTGCCACTAAACATAGCTTGGCTATGGGGATTTGTTCTTATTTAGGTACAAGTGAACTGGGAATTAATCAGGAAAAGAGGTCTGAGACATACTCGAACTACTAGTTTATTCCAAAGGTGTTTAGTGTAGATGAGTATAATGTTCAGGTGTAATATTATATATATTACACCTAGATGAGTATAATATAGGTGCAATATTTGTATTTGTACAAGCAATATTCAGTAAGCTAATTTTCAGATCACAATACTCAACAAGCTCCTAGCAAACATCATGGGCTTCAAACACAGGCAATCCCCAAAGTGCACACACACACACACACACACAGCTCTCCCAATCAGATCAGAGTTTCTGACTAAGCACACCTGTGTGCAATTATACACACACACACACACACACACGCACACCACCTTGAAAAAACTCACATATATTCCAATTTTTTATAGAATGCGCTCAGTTTTGGTTCTGTACATATGATTATTCCATTTGATGATTATATATTAAAACACATAATTTATACATTTTTTGATGATTATTATTCAACCTCAGTTAAATATGGGCGTATTCTTTTAGATATATTAATTTGTAAGTCTAAAAGCAATAAAAAATTATTTAAAAGAGCTAATGTGGCTAATTTAATAGTTTTAAATTTTTAATTATGCCTTTATAAAAGTGGGTGCACTAGATTTACTCCTTGTTAAGCATATGAGGTAAATGTTGCTTTCAATAACAGTGGCAGGTGTCAGCAAAAGTGCAGGGACTTTCGCACTTTTACGCCATAAGCACACTGCGAATCAACGTCACTGATACCCCGAATGAAAGGATCCAGCCATTTCATAACCACAGAGCCATTTCTGTCTATACAACCAGTATGTCTTACAGTAAACTGCGGCCTCCTTCTCCGTTTACATACGTAATAAATAGAGGCCACCTAAAAAAGATCCTGGAATCAATACCTGAAAAAAATGAAGCCTATTCTAACTCTTTTCACTCACATAGTGTCTAATGATAAAATAGAGCAAAAACAAATAAAAAACATCAAACCAGCTATAAGTTATAGGAGCATAAACACATTCTTGGTTTGAAGAGAAATCTTTATCCTAAATGTCACTCATCTGCTCAAAGAAAATAGAAGAGCAGGTTTAAATGGAAGCATAGGTGAAAATGGGGGGGTTCAGATGATGGTGAGAGAATCTCCACTAATAGAAAAAGATGAGTTCACACTAAACCTTGACAAAGTATTAGGAAAAACCTGGCATTACAAAGCTGGATTTATCCTCACAGACATGGCTTGAAGAGACACTACAAATGAATACTAACTTCTTTAGACAGCAAAAATCTGTCCCACAGTGAAATAGTCCAATACTAATGGGAGTGGGTTCTTCTGGAATGACTCATCCCATCTACAGGACATAAGTGCTCACTGAATGATTTGAATGATGAAAATCATACTCTGTGTCCTTCACAGTCCGGATCTCAATCCAATTTAACACCAATAGGAGATTCTGGAGTCGTTGTTCTCATCATCATCATTCTCATTAAAACTTATTAACACACTATATGGGTAACTTAAAATATTTGTATATAATGCATGGAATATATAACACATAACATTTTCCTTTTACTTGAACTAGAAGATGTTCCAGCATTACAATGCTTGTGTGCACAAAGCGAGCTCCATGAGCCTGTGGAAAAAGCTTGAGTGGCCTACTACAGAGCTCTAAACTCAACCTTGCCGAACACCAATGGGTTGAATTGTAATGCTGACTGCACCTCAGGCCACATCATCCTTCATCATTACCTGACTTTACTAACACACTTGTGGCTTTATGAGTACAAATTTAAACACGCACCTTCCAAATCTCACCTTTCAGTTTGAGTCCTATATGCATAAACTGCTAGAACTGAATAAGTCCCTTCCAATTCAGCCCCAGGCATACAGTATCATCTTCCTTGGCTCAGAGCTATTGTTATCAGTGGCATTCCCACCTTAGACAACTTCAGATCTTTACAAAGCTGATTAATGCATTATTACACCTAATTCTAACTCTAATCGTAATTTCAGGGACCTGCTAAATATCCTTGTGTGGGCTTACAGAACTAGCTCTCTGGGGTGGTATGAAGTAGGGACAGAGAAAGGGCTGTACACGTTTTTTTCGCAAAGATCCATATGGGCGCAAGCTCACACCCCATCCCCATATTCACAGTGTGCAGTTCTCTTGCATCTGTCTGCGTTCTGTTCATCTCCATTCACACTGCGTGAACAAAGCTGGGCCACATCCAAAATGCCAAATGTAGAGGGGGTCTCTCTCGCTTTCTCTCACACACATCCACGCTCATACACACCCTTCAACGAATATCAGTCCTACACACATTTATATTCAGTCAATTTTGTTTAGGCACAAAAATATTTTCCTAATATAATTAGTGATCAAGTGATTATTTTTTATTTTTTTATCAGCTCATTCATTACTCTGATTGGACTGTTGTAGTGGCAGTAATCAGAAAATCCAAACCTATTTATTAAATGCACTGCAGATTAGGGAAATTATAGATATTAATTTCATTGGGATAGTACCTAGATGTGTCTCAATTAGAGACAATACAAACACTTAAAAATGCTGAAAATTATCTGGTAAAGTCATGTGATATTCTGCATCAGTGACATTAATTCTCCATTGCTTCACCATACCATTACATCTAAAACTTTTATTTTCATTATCTACACTACATATTTTCACCTGACTCTTCCAGTCATATGTGGTTGTTCTCAGTCTGTTACAGTCTGTTTACAGCAAATTAATTGGAGTGGAAGATCTTGATTGGCCTGCAATAATCTCAACCCTACTGAACACCATTGGGATCAATTGGAGTGCTGACTGCACGCCAGGACTCCTCATCTCACCTACATCAGTACCTGACTTTAGAAAACACCCTTAAGCTAAAAAAAAAAAACAAATCCCAGTAAGCACATTCAAAAATTTAGTCAAACATCTATCCAGAAGAGTAGGTTCCCTGGTGGTCTAGTGGTTAGGATGCAGCCCGGGGTCGATCCCCAGTCAGGAAACCAACCCCAGCCATTAGGGTTGCACAAGGGTTGCCTTGGGAAGGGCATCCAGCGTAAAAACATGTGCCAAATCAAACATGCGAATGGTCCGCTGTGGCGACCCCTAATGGGAAAAGCCGAAAGAAAAAAAGTTAGGTCGCCTGGTGGTCTAGTGGTTAGGATGCGGCGCTCTCGATCCCCGGTCAGGGAACCAACCCCAGCCACCTTTAGTGCGGGTTCCAAGCCCGGATAAATGAAAAGGGTTGCATTAGGAAGGGCATCCAGCGTAAAAACATGTGCCAGATCAAACATGCAGATTATCCGCTGTGGCGACCCCTAACGGGGGAAGCCGAAAGATCTATCCAGAAGAGTGGAGGTTATTATAACAGTAAATGGGGACTAAATGTGGAATGGGATGTTGTGGAATGTAAAAAGCCCATACAAATCTTAAGGTCAGGTGTCTACAAACCTATGTCTATATAATGTAATTGGACAAATTATACAGAGCGACTGACAATGGCAAATCAACTGCAATGTCTCCGCAGAATAATGTTTGACCTTGGTGTGACCCTGACCTGTTTGGATAAATAACATATCCCACAATTTGTTTGCTGGATTCATTTATAGTGACCTTATGACTTGACCTTAAGATCTAATACTAACTAGAATCTTGAATGAAAAATAACAAAATCCCTCCACCACCTAATAGTTAGATGTAGTAATAATAATAATAATAATAATAATCATAATCATAATAAAAGAATAAAGGTAACTTCTGAGCCTACACAATGCAGAATAGTAGGGTGGCAACCAAATACAAATACATTATTCTTATTCAGTGGATAATATGTTCTAAACCAATGCAAATACAGATATGAATAGGAGGTCCATTACTCAGCTTTTCATTCTTTCTTTTTATTCAGATATGAGAAATAGATATAGAGACCATGTTTGCTAACATGGATGTGCAGCATTCCTTATAATCTGCATGGTTAAAGGCTACTAGTTTGTTTCTTTTCAAAAGGAAAAAAACAACTGCATGAGTAAAATGAAAAATAGTCCCATGCACATGTTTAACCGAGGCCTGGTTTATAAATAGTTGATAAGAGAAAGAGTTCCCATGGCATTTCCAACTCTGGGCCTTTTTATGGTTTAAATTTAATTCACACAAAAAAAAAAAAAAAAAACATCTTTGATCCAGCTGAAACCGCACCCAATTCTGAGTACAAATACTTGGATCAGCTCTATATTGCGATACTGGGTTCCACTCCAATCTGTACAATCTGAGAAGTGGTAATTTTCCAAAACATTTTCACCCAGTTTAGATGTTATGCGGGGGATAATTTTACTTGTCTTTTGTTTTAACACAAGGAACCATGCTGTTTCTCCTTGCTGTAACTCAGTAAAGAAAGGTCATCCGCATCTATAAATATGAAGAAATGCACATTTTTAGAGGCTCATTTTTTTTCCCTTCAGCTGGTCGAGTAAAACGTGTTCAGCACAGGTGAGTCAACACTTTCCTTTACTCATGAATGGGAAGTGGGTTAGAATAAGAAATAGTAAGCACACATCAAATCTTTCATCTTCCTCAGAGATTTCCATCACAACCGCCAGCAGCAATCTAATAAAAGCATGAATACATTATACATACACATATTGCATATTGAATTGGTAGATGGATTGACTTCAGAGATTCCTCAGCCTAAGAACTGAAGCTGTGTCTTTCCACAATGCTCCACAGAGACAGATGATGTCATTATAACACTGAGATTGTGGTACACCCTTTTGAAGGAAGATCTCACGTATCGCCTTGTCCCTGATTCACAAACTCGACATGTCATTCACACGGAAACATAAAGTATGTACAATGGGGAAAAAGAATGTGTAATTCCTAGGCGTTAAAAAACATGAGGGGTTTATAGATTTTCCAGAAGAATAGCGGTGTTCAGCGTGTAGACAAAGACAGTTTGTCTTGTGTGTTCTCTGTGTCCCTCTGCTGGAGACATTGAGAAACTGAGATTGAACAATGTCTGAAAATCATCCCATAAATGGTCTAAAATATAAATAAATAAATTAATTAATTAAAATTCCATTTAAAATGTGTAATTTCTTTTATATAAATAACAACAAAATGTACACACCTCAGTGAGTTAAACAAATGAATTGGTGTGATAAAAGAGATGATGAAATATTAAATAATGATACATTTGGCTATATAGTTCAATCCTAATATCAACTTTTTTAATAAAGTCATCTCATTCCACTAATTTTAGAGTGTGATTGTGGAGATTGTGCTCATTCAAGGGTGAAGTCAAGTACTAATGTAGGTGAGATGAGGAGGCCCAGGGTGCAGTCAGTGTTCAAATTTATCTCAAAGGGATTCAATAGAGTTAAAGTTAAAGCTCTAAAGAAGGCCACTTAAGATCTTTCTCTCCAACAATGTGACCATCTTCATGGAGCTTGCCTTGTGCACAGGTGCACTGTCATGCTGGGACAGGTTTGGGTCTCGTAGTTCAATGATGGAAAAGTGATGCCTCCATCTTTGTGGTAACAGTTTGGGAAAGAACCATGTATGGCTGAAAAAGCCAAGTGTCCCAATATTTTGATCCATATAATGTACCGTACATAATTCATAAACTCACTAAATGCCTGTGGGTAATGGGATTACGTTTCATTAGGATTCGGTAACTATCTTATTTAAAAAAAACATTATTTTTGTCATGCGTTATTACCTATGTAAGTAATAATCTTATTCAGGATGTTAGCATGTTATGTCCTAAAGTTGACTCGTACAGAATTTGTGCTTCAAAAGCTGTTCAGCACTTAAACCTGACCAATCAAATTTAAGAACCGATCATAAATGATGTTCGTGTTCACCAGAAAGAGAACTTCATTTTGCTTTATGTAGGAGAATTTAAATATTATTGTTTGACATTTATTAAAAAAACACCTGAAATAACCCCAAGGTGAACAAGATTTAGGAAACTGTGTAAAATCTGTCCTAATGGTTTGTCTTCCATTATTTGCAGACAAACAATATTCTGCATAACGCGAAGCAAAATGTTACTCATTACAGCATGGTCACGTCACAAAGGCACGTTTTGGGATGCAGGTTTTGGGCAGACAGCCTATAAGCACATACACACACACACACACACACACACACACACACATAAAAACCCCCCGAAATAACCCACCCTTATCTTTACAGCTCTTCCACCCTCCTGTTTGCCATTAACAATACTGCACTTTATTCCATCTCTTTGTTTCATTGGTACAGATTTATATTAGAAAATGTGTCCAAACCTAGCTTTCTCAGTATGTTTTAATCTGAATATGATATCTTTCTTATTAAGCCTACGTGAATTAAAACAAAGCATGAAGAACAGAACCAAGCTCGAAGTGCACTCCACAACCCTGACCACACAGGGGCAGCAGCGAGCTAATGTAGATAGAATTTCGACATGCCTTTTTTTTTTACCTCTAACACACAAAGGAGCCTCAGATGCAGACTACATACATGGTAGAAAACAAAAAAAAATCAGTGTATTTATCATATGATCAGTGTCACATTTCGGTACCATGATATCTGTTTAAATCACATTTTCTTACATGATTATATGACCGCTTGTGTTTATAGAACATCCTAGAATTTTAAATATGGATAATGAATATGTGTAAGGTTTTATTATTATATATATATACCTTAAACGTCAGTGCGCACATACATACATCTCTTCATACTCTATTAAAAAAACTGGTACAAAAATAAAAAATAAATAATATTTTGTGATATTTTGATCGGATTACTTCGGTTCCTGGAATACCACTCCGGCTTTTATCTGGAAAAGAACGTTATTTAAATATCGACTATTCCTGTAAAATACAGCGGAGTATGCCGCTCTGTTTCAGTCCAGAACCAGAAGAATGAAGGACTGATTAAAGAGCCGGTGGAAAACTGACAAGCCAAGAGGTACAGTACGCTGCCTGCTGGATCTAGACGGATTAAGTCAGTCTTGTCTATCAACTAGACAAAGCGGCGCTATCAATCAGTGAAACCCAGTGAGCTCTTCTCTCCAAAGAGCTTTATCAGCATTAAACATGCCGAGTGTCTGGATAATGGCCCGGTTTACCCTGGATAATCACCTTGATGGAGTTAAATGAATATGGTGCTATATTAGGTCTGTCAAGTCTAATGGAAAGAGGTGCAAACAAGCTGCGGATTTGGCAGTGCCACTGGAAAATCCTTTTTTTGAGGGCTCATGCATGAATAACACAATACAAACTCATTCTGGGAGATCAAAAGTTCAAATCCTGACGATGCCACAGCCGTCTGTGGCTGGGAGCCAAAGGATCAAATTTGGGTGGGAGGGATGGCTTTGCTTTCTCTATCCCTGTCAATTATAGCAACAATAGCTAATAGTGTCTGTTAGCTCATGTACAGTATGAAGATAAGGGCAGGATAGAGCTTTCCTTTAAATGTGTTATGCTGCACTTTGGTACTGTATGAATGACAGTTCAAAAGGTGAGAACTGTATTGTGTAATTCTGGATTAACCAGTGGGCTTTTATAAAATTACAGTGGGGTATCTGGAAACCTGCATTGTTTGTCTTGATGTCTAGGTGTGCATGCAATTTGGAAAAAAGAGACGCTGACAGAAAGACGAGACCAAGAAGTCAGCTATGACGTCAAGTCTCATTAACGTGAAAGGGTTCCAGGTGCTGATGATGTAACTGCTTTTATCTGGTTACAGTTACCAGTGACCAGAATCAGTAATTTGTTTATATTTTGAGATCGTGGGCAGAAAGTATCTGTTATTGCAGATACTAATCTGTTTCCAGACTATGTCTAGAAGCACCAAAGAAGCACCCTGAATCTCAACAGGGTATGTACCTACAGACACTGGTTTATGAAGTAAAAATCGGTCCAACTCATCGATCAAAGCGCCTTTTAAAGACCATTCATCGAGTGCAAGATCCCATTATTAGTTCATTTTATAAGGCCATGCTACAAATAGGTATTTGCCTCCCCTACATTATAAAATATACACTCTGAAGTAATTTCTAAACACAAGGAAAATAACCAGGGATACACACTTCAGATAAGTGGCTCCTTTTAATTAACCAGTCTCATCTAATTTATTAAAGATGTGAGATTTATTTAAGGTTTAATCATTTACATTATTTATTATCTATATTCGAATACAATAAATACACAAAGGTTTGTGGACACCTTAAAATTCACGTGTTTTTTTTAACATCCCATTTCACATTTAGTTCCCATTTGCTGATATAAAAGCCTCCACTTTCCTGGGAAAGATATTATACTAGATTTTGGAGTGTGCTTCTGCTCATTCAGACACACATGCATCAGTAGATTCCTGGACCTTGGTGCAGTGAGTGTTCCAATTTATCACAAAGGTGTTCAGAAGAGTTGAGGTCCAACCCACGTATCTTCATGGTGCTGGCTTTATGGCATGCTGGAACAGGTTTGGGTCTCCCAGTTCAAGTGAAGGGACATGCTACAGAAGTATCTGCCTTCGTCTTTGTGGTACCAGTTTGGGGGAAAAAAACCACATAGATGTCTCAATTCTTTTGTCTATATAGTGTATCTGTGTATATAGTGTTGCAGTGTTCTTACACTTTCATATTGTCTATTTTGATAAAACTTTTTTTTTTTAATTGCAAATGTTCAATAAATGAAATTCCATAAAAGCCACATTGATTTTACAGTGTGCAAACTATTTTCAGTAAACTGAAGAATTGTTTGGCTTGTGAGCTCAGACATCACATCATCTAATGTAGCTATCACTTTTCCCAGGTTTCAAAATGGTGCTCAGGTTCCAGTCACTCAAACATCAGACTATTTCATTCACAACACTAATGAATTCCACTGAAACATTCATTCAAATAATAAAAAATAAAAAAGCAAAAATGACGCTCTTCAAAAATTCAGATGTGGTAGAAAAGCCCTCCTGCACTTGTCAGGCTGATTGAACAGTTATGAATAGCGTGGATATGTTAGTCCTAAAAAAAAAAATCATCCGCTTTTTTTCAAGTGAGAACACAAAGCATCGGAAGCAAAGCGGCAGGAAAGAGCTGCTGAAAAGAGCTTCCTTTATGGAGCAGCCCGCAGAGAGACGGGCAAAGACCATCCGGCTGCTGATCAAATAAATGGGTCTGTGAGTGTGTGTGAGTGTGTGAGGGCACTCACATTGGCAGGGCATGAGCTCTAGATGAGTTTGCCAGCTTGCTTGGCTTCGGGAGATCTCTGCACTGGCGTAAGTGATCCAACCAAGACAAGATGGCTCGTCTGGCTGATGTTGTTGTTCCAATTGCATTAACGGAAAGAGTCTTTTCGTGACTGTGTATGGTTGAGAACTGTGCTTTTAATAAAACTAATTGAAACAGAAGAGTGCATCCCAAGACGCTGCATGCTGACTAAGGACGATGTGTACAGTTTGATAGTTAAAACATCCTGCAGGACCACATCATTTCTGATTAGCAATGAAAGCCCATTTCTCTTACACACAAACACACACACACACACACACACACACACACACGTTCCATCCACTACACTGCCAGACCTGTCAAACAGGCTGCCATTTTGTATCTAAAAGGATATTAATAAACAAAAGTCATTTCCCAAGCACACGTCTTATGAATATTCAGTTGCTAGCTTAATCAACATTAACATAAATATTCATACAGATATTGAAATCATATTCTTATTATTCCCAAATGAGTCATAACATTAAAACCACTGAGAGATGACGTGAACAACATTGATTATTCACATTTACAGCATTTGGCTGATACCCTTGTGAAGAGCGACTTACGAACGGACAATTATCTATACACTAAGCAGTCGAGGGTTAGGGGCCTGGGGCCTTGTTTAAGGTCCCTGCAGTGGCAGTTCTGTGGTGCTGGGACTTTCATGATGTTCTGATGAGAAGTCCAACCACTGGGTTACCGCTTTATTTTATATTGTTACAATTGTACATTGTAGAATGTACATGTTAAGGGGTGTGATATTTTAGGCAGTATGAGACCTTTCCGTAATCAAAACTTAAGCTTGTAAAATAGACAAGTGTAAGACAAGGATTGACAAGAACCAAATAGTGATGGCTGGATGACTGGGTCCGAGCATCTCCAAAATGCCACGACCTGTTGGTTATAGGGACATAATAAAGAACGAACGATGTAACATGATGCTATATAATATGTACATTCTTCAAATAAAAAAATATGTTTCGTATGTCCTTTTAAAAAAGTAATAATTCCTCATTTAGTCCCCATTTGTTTGTTATATAATAATAAAAACTCCACTCTTCTAGGTAGTTACACAAGTGGATATTTGTCATGTCTTCTAGTTCAAATAAAGGAAAAATTAAATGTGTCTGCATCCAAAGACATCCAATTGTGTGCCTGCAACCTTGTGGTAACAGTCTGATGAAGAACCAGATACGATTGGAAAAATCAGACATCCTAGTACTTTTGACCATATAGTCTATTTCTATGAATCATTCACATCAAGCGAGAACATGTGGGCAGGCATTTAAGCAACGCTGTCTGTAGTGCATAGTTTCACCCCATGGGCATTCCAAGTACAGCTATACATTGCTAAAGAGACCGCAATGAAAATGGCTGTCATCTGATCTTCATGTATAGTAGTGGCTCATAAAATGGTTGTATTGCAACTTAATGAGCATTGAAACCCTCTCGGGACTGCTCTAGACATTCCAAGGAATCGAAGACGGAATGGCGAAAGGGTTCCTGTGCGGGCCACAACAAACGGTATCGAGTTCATCCTTTCTCTAATCCTGTGTTGATGGTTCATCATAAACTCATCGTTTATCTTTTGCTGCGTTAAAGTATCGTTATATTTGTTTAAAGGCGCATGTCTGCTTTTTCGCTCCCAGCGCTAAACGCAGGTGCAAATAAGAAAACAAGCAAGTGACATAAACACGACGCTTCGAGGAACTGCCACTGCAAAGCACCCACTGAGAACAAGAGTTGACAGGAATGACCTTGTTATTTAGAATTAAGGGATGTACACGCTAAAGATGAGGGAAATGACATAGACTTGCTAAGGCCTAGAAAGACGTGTCCGAAATGGTTTTCTAGACCAGTGCTCGGCAAGGTGGGAACTATAGTTTCGCACATTCGATCGTGATGGTCGTCGAGCACTTCAGCTTTTTTAACAGCTGCTTCCTAGCGTGGGCTTGTCTCACATCAGAGACTAAGAGTGAAAATAAGAGAGAATAAAGAGAGGTGACTAATACTAGCCTTTTTTTCCGGTACAAAACACTCTTTAGAAAGCAGAAAAATGAAAAAATAACAAATACTGACAGGATTCAAATTTTACATTTTTTTTTTTAAAGGAACTTCATTACTGGGGGTAGTTTATTTTCCTGTGTGTTTTTGTTGCAAAAAATGTTCAAGAAATAGCTGAAAAAAAAATGTAATCACCCAGAAGGAACATTGGATGGATATAATATACTATATGGACAAATTTGTGGACACCTAACCATGTTTTTGGACATAGCCTTCCAGATTTTGTACAGATTTTGCCATTTGTACAGAAGAAAGCAATCATTGACATCAGATGACACTGGCATTAAATATCACTGATATATCAGAGTTTAATATCCTGAAAATTTCAGTTTGTGTGGCTTCACATGTTCTGATTCATTTGAGTGTGTATTTGCAGTTTGTAGCTTGCGTCTTAGATCGGGAAAAATGTATTGAAATGTATGCTGTATATGATCATTGTGCTATCTTAAAATCTGAGCTCATATACAGTTATTTATTGAGATTACAAGATTGCTTACTAAAAAGAAGTAGAGAAAACTTTACATAAACTAACTTACATAACAAATTGATTTTAAAGTACCTAAGAGGCAATTGTTGAAACGTGCTGTCATATAAAGCAGTGGTCCCCAACCCCCTCAATTGGTACCGAGCCGCACAGAAAGAATACATAACTTACATTATTTCTGTTTTATTTATTATCTGATTCTGAATGATGTTTTATTTAGGAAAATGACCAGATTCTCTCCACCACATCTGTCTATGACTCACTCTTGATGCATGTCAAGATGCCTTGGTCACATGTTCTACCTCCATCCACTACCTTCTTAAAGGGGCTGCTCCAGCCGCTAACATAATACATTACCGCTAAATAATTAGAAAAAACTGTCCTGGGTGGCCATGTTTGAAGGCTTTGTGTTCAAACCAAGTAGTGACCTGACATGTACTTTCTAAATGCCTTAGAATTAAGCTGTAAATAACACTTTCAGCACTTCACATTATTTCGTTGGCTGGACTATATAATAACAATCTCTTCACAAGTAATATGCTATATTAAGGTTTTTTTCACCAGGAAAAATGCCTTGACTGTTAATAAAACCAGTCATTTCACATGAGCATGAATCCCTTCAGAAAAGCTTTAGAAATACACATGGTAACACAGTAAGAAAAAAAACACACATTCCACCCCTTAAATCTGTTTTCTTGGACATCTCTTTCCAACACTTTACAGTAAAACAGTCGCTGTTCTCATAGCCCCTCATAGCATTCACCTGAACCTTCATCCTGCTGCTGCAACATACAACAAGCTTGCAAACTAGTCCATATCAACCAGTGATGCCTTTCAAACCGGTGCTGACATGGATGGAATTAAATGTCAGCGTTGCACTCGAAGCCGGGGCACAAATCAGTCGCAATGCAAAATGGATCGAGCGAACTGATCGGCTAATGTGCTGATAGAGCTGCGCTAAGACTCCATGCTAACAAAGCACACAAATAAGCAGGCTTGCTGATGCTCAACTAAAAACTAAAACATTTCCACAGAATGCAGAATGAAATCGAGCTCTACATATCAGCATTTCAGCCTACTCCTGCTTCCATGCTGTTTTTCTATTTGAAAACTAAACATGTAAAGCAGTGACTGGTCTGCTTTAAATGCTGTTAACCTAAGTAAATTAATCTTCTCTCATTGGGCAAACACACTTCACAAATTTACTCACAAACTGGTTGGTCATTTTATTTAAATTGTGTGTATGTGCTGATATGGACAGAGCCCAGCATCATGCAAGAAAACTGAATGAAAGCAAAGCAAAATCTCGCATTTTCACGACATCAGTTATTAACACCCTGCCATTTCCACACATTTCTGTACCTGGTCATCCTGTACAGCCTGGCCTTTACCTCAGCCAACCTGCTGCCATATGGCCTAGAAAAAAAGTATACCTCTGTGCTTTATTCTCACACCTGATCTGAGACCTTCCACATTTACATTCTCAGTCACAGTTATCCCAAATGCTAGCGATTAGACAAGTTAGACAAAATCTTCTAGTGCTTTTGTTCAAGATTATTTTACTGCAACATTCTATTCAAACAGCTCAGTCTTACAGGAATCATCATTTTATAACAGTTGATGTTCAGCAATATTCCATCTCCTATGGTAATTTACTAGCTGTTTTGAAAGTGCAGTAGAACTTTTGTCGTCTTTTCTTAGCAATTTTCTACCAGACGTTTATAAAAATGTCTGACGCTCAAGTAAAAACATAGATTCAACATTACTGAGATAGAGCAATACACAATATCTCACAAAATTTACTTTTTAAATGTACTATTTATTTATTTTTTTTGTCCTCAGTTACCGGTCTCGTGTTTCCCAGAGTCAGTTTCTTGATTATTGCTCTCACATTTTCTTGTTCGTAAAAAGGTTCATCAGTGGCTAATGGTTACCAGTTCTAGGTTTTAAAACTCTGAGAAAAAAGTTATAAACTATATGCTTCCAAGTTGCTGTGATGGTACTTTATGGGGAACATCATTGTTGAACATTTACAGCATTTGGCAGATGTGCTTATCCAGTGCAATTTAAATGTATTACATTCATACAACTGCACAGCTATCGGGCTAAGTGCCTTGCTAAGGGTCACAGAAGTTATGCTAGCATGCCAGGAGGCAGCTAGGTGTGGTTAGGATTTGAACTTTACAACTAAGCTACAGTACCACCTCCTATTGTGTTTTGTTCATTACATTTACGATAATGTAAATGTATTACCGTCCAAAATGGACATAAATTGCATGTCATGCTCCTTTTAATTAGCTTTTAGATAACACTATGCGGAAACCTATCTTTCCAGGTACAAGATATACACTGTAAGCGTAAACTCTTGATTGTACTACCTCAGTAACCAGGAAACCAGGAAAGGTACAGTTTATTGCATTTGATAAACCCTTTCGTGTAGGGTTTTAAAATAAAAAATTGTCGAGTTCTGAAAAAAGGACAAATACATGCTAGTTTGGATCATTATTTCTTGGTGTTTCTACTAGTTCAATATCTGTACATATAGCTATTTGTCTGTCTTTTACACTCTGACCTATTATACTGTAATTCCTAATAAAAAAGACACATCCTAAAGTCTTTTTCAGTGGATTATAGTGTGTTTTTCACCCAGCTACTACACACAACATGACTCATCCTCCATTTGATCTTAGACTGTCTCCATGAAGTATTATAACACATCAGCTGCTTATTTCTAATCCCCCGCTTACTCCAGAACCGGTGCAGTTCAGTGACCTCGCTTTCCACCTCAGTAACCCCATAAGCATTTCCAGAAACCACCAATATACTGTAGTTTCTGTTCTTTTCCGCA